>NW_027458188.1:300000-448063 GCF_050624435.1 Tenrec ecaudatus
TGGTTATGAGTTGGGCTGTGATCTAAAAGGTCAGCAGTTCAAAACCACCAGCTTCTCTAATCTTAGAAAGAGTTAAGGTCTCAGAAGCTCACAGGCATTTCTAACCTGTCCTATAGGGTCACTGAGTGGGAATCCACTCAATGGCAGTGAGTGAATGAATATACATGATAAAAGAGCTCTGCTGACATAGTAGTTACATGTTGAAGTGCATACCACAAGGTCAGCAGCTTGAAACTCCCAGCTGCTGCACGGGGGGAAGATGAGGCCTCTTATCCCATAAACAGTTACAGTATTGAACCCCACAGAAGCAGTTCTCCTCTGTCCTGGAGAGCCATTAAGAATCAGTGAGTGAGACTGGTACAAACCATTTGTAATCAGCTGCTAACTTAAAGGTTGGGGCTTTGATCCCACTCAATGAACACAGGAAGAAAGATCTGGCAATACAGCATTGTAAAGATTAACAGGGGGAAAAAAAAAACCTAAACGTGAAATTTCTATGAGCCAGGGGTCAACTAAATGGTATCTATCAATGACAAAATACATTATATACATTTTCTATATATTTATAAAGGTGACTGTAGTATGAAACTTCACATAATAATGTTAAGATAGATCCATGAAGGAGGAGAGCTTCTTGTGGGATTTTCACTGAGACACTTGGAATAAAAGCTGTGTGGAGATCGAGGCATGACTTCTGGAATTTATAATCCAGAGATCACCCCAAGGCTAAAGACTGGGACCCTGGGGCATGCATTCTGTTTTCTTATGCCAAATTAATTCCTTTCCATTTTTTCTTCTTCATCTACTTTGTCTCTCATCCTTCCTTTATGGTAACAAATTTGTGAGTGGGATATATTCAGGATTAGGTATTTCTTTCTATTATTCCTTTTTTTAACCTTAGAGAAATATAAAACCAAATAAATCTATTCTATTCTTTAAAAAGAAAACATGTCTAAAAGGGAGAATTATTTAAGATATGCTTTATTCCAGAACAAAAGTCATTCTTAAATAGAAAAACTACACTTGAACTTCAACTTATCTTCACACGTATCTAGGTTTAGTGCCATGACATCTTTCAGAAATTTGCATTTTAAAATCTACTTTGCTTTTAGAGTCAATAGCCTGATTGTTCAGCAACTTAAATGATAAGAAATCTCAACTCATAAGTCTCTGTGTCTAATTGAAGGACTCACCCAAGTGGAAGAAAGCTGGTCTGGAGGAGCGTTTAAGGAAGTACTGTGTTTATTAGACTATACTTCTGAAAATGTGAAGAAATTACCTGACACCTTTGCCTCAGTCTGTCCCACAGACTAACTGAACTAATGATTCATGTTTTCCCCAACCTCATTAAAAGGAGGTTCAGGCCATAGGCAAACACCTTTGTAGGATGCAATGTTTACCCATTAACAGACTGGCTGAGAAGAGTAGAAGAATAAAGCTGGGCTTTGCATGTGGTTTCCCTGTTCTAGAACATATTCATTACTAACTTACTACAGTTACCTGCCATCCAACAGTCTACACTTGCTTAAACTCAGCATTTAAAATTGCTTTTCTAGGTTACTTCAGATCTACCAAGAAGTAGATCTATGATTGTAAAGAAGCAGGGAAAGGCAGGGAGAACTTTGTGTTCACATTATATGGTAGGTTGGTCGCCTGGGCAAGGAGATGGTTGGAAGGAGTATCAGTTCATAAGGCTTTCAGATTGTGCTCCAATTGCAAACACATTCGAAGAAGCCACTGAGGAGTCCTTAAGCGAGGGTTGGACGAGTCACTCGAACGAACCCCTGGAATTAACTTGCGTTAGTTGCATTATGGAGCCCTGGTTGTACAGTGGTTGCATGTGGGGCTGATCGTTGCCAAGTCAGTAGTTTGAAACCACCAGCTGCTCTAGGGAGAAAGACGAGCAGTTCTCCTCTGTCCTACAGGGCTACTGTTCGATGAGTCAGAATTGACTCAATGGCAGTGAGTTAGAAATGTGTTTAGTTCCCTGATTGTGCTCAGCCATTGACTGGTGGGACCTAGTGGAAAGTTTAGCTGGCTTAAATATGATAGGGATGGCAGTGGGACGTCAAAGAGGAATGATTTCATCAGCTCTACATGCACATATAGCATCTGATCAGTCAAAATTTTCACTTTTGTTAGCCCAATACTTTTCTTTTCATCTATTTTATTAATAGATTCCCTTCCATTACAGATCTTAGGCATCTTGTTCAATTACATCAATTCTGATCCCATTGAATTAGATTCCCCTTCACAATCCTCTATCAAAACCTTACTGATTCCAAACAGTGTTTCTGGAGAGAATCCTGTAGCTATTTTGATTTGTGAGGATAAATTGCTCTGAAGTGCTCAAGATTACCAATTTTGGAGATGCATATAACTGAGGCCTTCTAATCCTAGCTCCATTACTTACTGTGCATCAATTTGGGTAAGTAATACAACTTTCTAAACTTTAATGTTCTGATCCAGAAAATAAAGTTTATAGTACTTATAATATTATATCATAATATCGCACTGGTGATATAATAAGTGCTTAATAAATACTGAATATATTATTAATAATGTCAACTAGGATTTATGACTTTTTAACTTATATGACTTTTGTACTTCTTTTGAATCTCTATTAACTTCTCACTGGAGTTAGTTCAAACTTATTGTTACTCTTTAATTTTCTTAAACCTGTGTCCACATAGTCTACATTGTTAAGAAGTGAGAGACTTTCAATCAGTTAGCCAACTGGTAATTTATTGCGAATCTTTTGCATCTGGGACTGTTTATGACAGTGATTCCATGGTGGTGACCTGGGCAAATGAAGAGTCTATCTTGATTGAGCAAACAGTTTAGCCTGTGTAGTATATTATCATAAGTTATGAATTTACATATCAAAGTCCCCCATATATTTTACTTCCTTTTTATTATGCCTTTGTGCTATCTTTTCTAAGACTAACCTTGATCTTGTTCTTACTTGGCTTTTCTGGAGACTGGTTCCAACACTTGGCTTTTGCCATGCCGCATTTTCAGTCTTTATCACAATCAGTTCTTTTCACAAGATTTTCTCCCATAATTTTAAAAGAAAGAAATATAATTTACTTGAATGTATTTCTGGCTCTTTTTCCTTCCTTCACTTTTCTCATTTTAGTTTCAATTTGTTTTTCATATTCATGAGCTTATACAAGGATCTCTCACAAAAGTGATCCGCTGTGATCATTGAAATTCCAAATATTTATTCTTATATGATATCTTTTATGATGCCACTTCTGTTTTTAACACAATATGCCATTCTTTGCACTTCATTCCATTTCTTTATTGATTCCCTTGAGTCATGAGTATAGTTCATTCATCTCTTGAGAGGCTATCATTGGTCCTCAAGTGCTAGTAATGCAGAAGCTGTGGATTGGCTATAAGACTCTCGTTTCTTTGTCTGTATTTGGACTCCAGCACTTTTTTTGTTGCTAGTCTTAGCCACTTCAAAACCCAATTTGTATCTTCAGTCAATCTCATTCTCATGTTCACATTTTCTTCTGTTTCGAAAGTTCCTTACCCGTTCTTCAAGCCGCATGTGTTTCAAACTGCGCTGTAGGCACCTGAATAGCACTGCTTTTTCCATTCTTTATATTTCCTAATGTCACCTTCCAATCACTCAGATTTTAAAATTCAAAAATATCTTGGTTTTTTTTTTTCCCTTAAACGTACCTCTTCTTTTTATTTTCATTGAAGCCATTTTGCTTGGGTTAGTTTACTTTCTGGAGTAGCCTCATCACACTAATCATGCTGAGTGCGTGTGCTTTATTCTTCCACATATGTATGATACTACAAAGGCCACTTCTGCCATCTTCATGCCATTGTGTGTTTATTTATACTTTATTTGTGTTCATAGAATTCCCCCCATCCTGAAACGTCCAATACAATTACTACTACTTAAAACCGTTTAATCCTTCATTAACCAGAAATAACAATCTTTCCCCATTGTGAATATTTTATTTTTTCATTCCTCTATGTAAAACGGTGGGGAGGTTACTGTGTCTGGCCTCCCTGGCTTCCCTTTGCCATGAGGCCTGGTTCAGACATGCTACTACCTCCTTCCCTCCCCATCCTTTACCTTATTCTGACACTACTGTACCTCTCAGGGTACTCCACTTCTAGGCGAGGTGTGAGGATTTATTGAAATGATTACACAGAACTCCAGACAGAACTATGGGAATTCATTAGGGAAGTCCCAGGAGCCATCCCAGATTACTAGAATCGTGTTTTTGCACTGGGCTACTCACTTCTGGGTCAGAAGTTTGGAATCACCAGCCACTCCTTGGGAGTAAGATAAGGCTTTGTCCTCCTTTAAAGCATTAGAGTTTCAGAAGTTCTGCCTTGTCCAGAAGATCACACTATGAGTCAGAATTGACTGGATGGCAATGAGGTGTGTTGTTGTTGTTGGTTGGGATTAGGGTAGTTTTTGTTGTCAGGGGCTGTTGAGTCAGTTCTGACCCATAGCACTCCTGTATAGAACAGAGCCAAACACTGCCCACCCTGAGCTCTCCTATGCTTTAGCCCATTGTATCCACGGTGTCAATAGGCTAATGGGAAGTTAATAGGTTAGCACAAATCAGGATATCTGTAAGGATACAGTCATCATCCAGAGCAACAGCTCTCAACAAACAACCAAGTCTCTCCCTGGTCTTTGGCTTCTGCTTCCATGGCCCAGAAGCACAGCTCTGCCTCACAGCTTCATAGTCCTGATGCCGCTCCTCTGTTCAGACTCGTGATCCCTTGCCTTGGCCTCAGATCATGGACTGGGTCTTTCTGTCTAGTCCATATTTCCATGCCACGCCCTCCGGTGCCTCTGGTTCAGGCCCCACCTGCTCAGGCAGAGATCTCTGATGCTCTCATCCATTGGTCCTGGGATTCTCTCTGTACAGAGATGGCTCTTATGTCCAGAGGAACAGCCATGATGGATAGGGTGGGCTTTTGTTTTTGTGTCTTTTAGCAGAGTGTAACCCCAGGAAACGAAGGGCTTGATTTGGTTCATACCCTCTACTAAATTTCGGACTTAACTCTAGCTCAATCCTGTCCATTAGATTAGCATAGAAGTCCTTCTAAAGTAGGGTTACAGTCACAGGAATAGAGTCTAGAATTCTAATACACCACATAAGAAATTGTGGCTAGAAGGGCTGTCTTAACTGACTGCATCTCATTATCTCATACTGTTTTGCAGCTTCTCTTTTTTTGACATAGGCTCCTGAGAACCATGAGGACAGAGACTTGTGACATCTTCATTTATATTCTACAGGATAATAGGCATACTACCTTGCTTAATAAGCATCACTAAAAGAATAAATGAGAAGCTCTCTCTTAACACCGAAGTATACCAGTGAAGAAATAAACTCTGTAGCCCAGCTGAGTATCCAGTTTGCAAGAGCTCAGAGTAGTGGCGATGTCCATAGGTACTGGTTCTTTCTCTCTCCCCTAATTAATACCCTAAGGGAGCGCAGCCTTACTGAGTAGGCGCTGGGGATGGGGGCAATGGGGGCACGAGGACACAGCGCCTTCCCTGGAATTATTGAATGCCTGCAAGACTGACATGCATGGAATTTTTTATAATGTGGAATAAAATTAATTTTATGAAGACATCTGAAAAGGAATACTCAAGGTATAAAAATTACTACATGATCAATATTTCATAAGCAAAGTGTTGTATATTATTCTTTTTGAAACCTGGAAAAAAAAGAACCCATAAAAGTCATTTCCCGCCCCCCACTATTTCCCTGAACCTGTGTTTAGCTAACACAGTGGTGAATGTGCACGAATTAATTGGAAGCTTTCAAGAATCTTACAGAAACAAGTACATTATCCCCCTGAGCTTCTTAGGCTTCCTAAAGGTTCACTTTCTAATGTTGGGGCAGGAACTTGGCTTCTGAATATAAAGTACAGTGTGTAAACACTACTTCCTTGGTGAACACACGCTTTATGGAATCGTGACAAAGACTGTGGTGGTTAATAAATGCTCCCAGTAGCTCCTCATAGCGGGTGCTGATCACGTGCTGGCCTCCTGAGACAGTTGGCGAGCCTATCGGGGTGTAAAACTCTATGAAATAGGGATGTTTACATTTTTGGGTTGGAAAGAAAAGGTTACATTAAATATAGAAGAGTGCATGCTACTCTGGAGACGTTAAAATGCCCAAGTGCGCAATGTAGACATGTGGTCTAGAAGTTAATTAAGCCACAATTAACGGAGTGGTGATAGTATGTAACTTTTAAAATATTGATATTTCTAGTCTCTATTTCCTGTTAGAACAGGGCTCCAACAACCCAGACAGAAAAGGAGCACATTCCTTATGATTAGAAAGGATTTTCTTCATCATTAGATGATGGGAAATTGATCGTTTTTATAGCCTGTCAAGAGACCAAGTCGTCATTACCTGGAGGGAAACACTTAAATCATCTGAAGACGGGGATTCTGCTCTGAAGGGAAGTTTGAGTTGACTGCTGGATATTTTAAGTCCCGCTCCCCAGATGGCCTGGTGAGATGTGCCGCAAAGCTGACAGTTTACAGCCTTGGGGTGGGCCGATTAGATTGGAAATGTATAGGAGGGAAGCTTGTCAAGGAAATTCAAGGAGCAGAAATGATAGGTCCTAAAGGGAATTCTAACCTGGTCCCAAGATTGAATCATAAATGCTTACATTTCATGAGCTTACACAAGTGTGCAGAAATAAGGAGGAGGGCACAAAAGAAAGGGAAAAAATGGTCAAACTTGTGGGAGGAAAAATATATCAGAAGACTCATAAAATTTCTGACTTGTCCGGCTCATCATTTATTGATTTGTGAATAAAATTTTGAAGAATTTTGGTGGTAAAAGAAACTTTTCCCAGACACATCTTCAGTGGATATCCTGGGAGCTGAGTGTGGCATGGCTTTAAAATTCTCGTTGTACGGGAAACAATCTGCATCACAAGGAATAGAAATACTTTCTTGCTTCTCGTGATCGGCTACAGCAGTCTGTCCCGGGCAGGCTGAGGATGTAGGCAGTTCTTACAGTTCTCTTGTCAAAATCGCAACTGGTAGGAGACGACTTATAGAGGGGATGCCTTCCTCGGAGGACCAGGCTACCATTGTATTTAAGCTTGTGTTGCGGTGAATAGACCGAGTCCAGGGCAATATGTGTGGCTGGGGGTAACTGTTCACAATCCAGAGCGCCACAGGCCGAGAATTTTGCATGGATATAGATGCCTTCTTGAAGGCTTATTTATATTTGTTCAAGTCACTGGTTGTTGTTAGCTTCTATTGAGTCCCTTCCTAGTCACAGCAACTCCGGAACAACAGAATGAAAGACTCAGGAGCCCTGCGCCAGCCTCCCCGCTGTTCTGTTTGAGCTCCCTCTTGCAGCCACAGGTCAATCCATCCTTTACAACTGTCCCTCCCCTTTACCAGCATCGTGTCCTTTTCCAGACACTTCTGTCTCCTGACAACAGGTCCAAAGTGTAGCAGATTTCGCTTGCCGCTCTCAATTCTAAAGAGCATCTGGCTGTACTTGATCTAAGAGAGTCTTTTCTTCTGGAATTTCATGATACCGTCAACATTTTTCATCATCATAACCCCAATCCAGCCATTGTTCTTCTGCTTTCTCTATTCATTGTCCACCTTCCACAGGCACACGAGCCGACTGAAACACCGTGGCTTAAGGGAGGTTTGTCTTAGTCCTCTAACTGACATCTTGGCTCTTTCTCATTTTAATGCAAACTTTGAATCAGATTTGCCTCATTTGGTTTATTATTTAATTTCTTGGCTTCCCTTTCTATGAGCTTTGATTTGGTATCCCAGGAAAATAAGATCATTGATAACACTGATCGTCTTTTCGTTTATTGTGATGTGGTTTATTGGTACTACTGTAAGGGTTCTTGTTTCTTTTGCATTCAGTTGCAGTCTGTACTACTGAAGGTCGCAGTGGTTAATATTCATTAGCAAGTGACTCAAGTCCCCATCACTTCCTGAAGCTAGACTGTGTGCATACCGTGGGTGGTTAATCTGCCTTTCTCTAATCCTGATGCTGAAATTTTCTTCCATCTAGTCCATCTTCTCAGATTATTTGCGCAACATACAGATTGAATAAATCCAGTAAAAGGTTGCGCACCCAACATATGCCGCTCCTGTTGAAATCAACCCATACTCCCTTGTTCTTTATGAATGCTGCCTTTTGGTCCTTGTACTGGTTCTGCATGAGCACCAATAAATGTTTTCAGGCTCCTTCTTCACAATGTCATCTGTAGTTTTCTATGATCCACCTAGCCATCTTTGCTACATGTAAACATCTTTCTGGTCTTCTGTTTCCAGCCCAAGATCCATATAATATCAGCAACAATAGGCCTGGTTCCCCATCGTCTTCTGAAGCTGGCTTGAATTTCTGGTAGCCCCCTGTCAATGTAAACCTCTATTTTCAAATGATCTTTGGCAACCATTTTCTTGAAAGTGATATTAATTATATTTTTTGTTAATTTCTACATTCTACATTCAATTTTACATTCTTTAGAATTGTTTACTCTTATGGCAGATACATATTTCTTCCTGTACTTTGGCTAGTTAGCTCACTACCAGATTCTTGGCACAGACTGGAACCGTATATACTCAAGTATAAGCTGACCTGAATATCCAGCAAGGTACCTAATTTTACCACAAAAACGGCATTAAAAATGTGCTGAGAAGCTCGGCTTCTACACGAGTATATGCAGTAAGGACTTCCAGAGTTAGGTGATTTGCAAACATATTTTGATCGGTGTCTTTTCAGCTCCCAGGAGCCTGGGTTTCACCCGTGTCTTCAGTGCTTCTGCCTTCAGTACAATCAGTTCTTGGTCATACTCTACCTCTAAATGATTGAAACCAAACCATTATTTCTCTTATGTTGAGTCTGTGTACCTTCTATCTTCTTTTTATGCTTCCTGTATCATTTGATATTCTGCCCAGAAAAAATAAATCCATGTTATTAAGTTAATTGCAACAGGGGCACCCTCTATTGAGTTTCCCAGGCTATGAATTTTTACAGGAGCAGGTAACCTCATCTGTCTCCTGGGGAATGGCTGCTGGGTTTGAACTGCCAACCTTGTACTCTGAAAGCCAATGATTGCAAATCAAGCCTTGAATTTATCTCACTTAGAAGATAATCTATTCTACGTATACAATCAAATCTCTATATAGGCTCACTCCCATTGAGTTGGTTCAGACTCACAGCAACTGTGTAGGACAGGGTGGAACTGCTCATGTGGCTTCTGAAGCTGTAACACTTTATTGGAGCAGAAAGCCTCATTTTGACCCTGAGCAGTAATTAGTGGTTTTGAACTGTTAACTATGCAGTTAACAGCCAAACACAAAACCTCTATGCCACCAGGGTTCCATATATAACAGTAGATATTACATATTCAACTATAGGATATTAGTGGATATTTTACTTTCAAAACTATCTTTTTATCAGTGACTTTTAATGGGCAAAATATTTATAGAGGCACATATTTACATTTATTGGAGTTAGTTTACACAGACTAATTCAAGCAGATGAACCATCAAGCATTTGTAACAAAGTTAAAAAGACAAACAGGATAGTTCCTGGCAACTGACAACCTTCAATGATTTGAAGGGTGTTGATATTATTTTGGTGAAACCCAAGGCCTTGGATTAAAAATAGGAAAATAACTCCTTTCTTCCCAGTCGTACCTATCTCTGTACAGTAGAACCCCGGACCTCGACGCTAATCAGTTATAGGAGGAGCATCAAGATGCGATGCAGTTGAGCTCTGATTCAGTTTTTCCCACAAGAGACAACTGAGCATGGATTAATCTGTTCTTGACCACCAAGTGTTTACCTTAACCTTACCTTTTTTTATCAAACATTACACAGAAATTTCAAAGTGAATGCGTTCAGAGTTAAATTATATAATTTAAACAAGAAACACAACATTTAAAAGTTTCTAACAACTACAGTCTGACCCACACCTTGAGATTGATGAGGATCTGGATCTGTGGACACGGATGTGGAGAGAGAGTCACTGTTTGGGCAAATCAACTGGGAGCTGCTTTTGAGGTGTTTTCCCTTCTTTGCCTTTGTTTTTACTAGGACCTGGCTGGCTTTCTTAAAAAAAGAAAAACATATTCTGTTTAATATGGTCTGTGGTTGGCATTTCCTTATCTGTTTTCTAAAAGGGTTTACTAAATTATCATCAACAATATCAATAACAAGGTTAACCAGTTCCTTATCATGATAATTCTTTTCAAAATACTCTTTTTTTTGAACCCATGTTTTTTTTATTATCTAAAAACAGTACAGAAAGCCACGAAAACTAAGAAAAGAATAGCAAAAACGCTTGGAACGCAGCCGCAAAAGGTTTAAACAAGGCCTAGACTGACAATGCCAGCTAACGCACGTGACCGAACCACGAACTGCTTCCTTTACAAAAATCACGTGCGTCGGGTCAGGTTCTGATGTTTTGTTTGAGCTCTGATGCAAAATGCTCTCTACATTTCGCATCAAAATCCAATTATGTCGCTCACTGATGCAGTCGAGTACCGGGTTCTACTGTAGATAGATTTTAACCTTTTCCCCGGTGAAGCATGTTGATGGCAGCAGTTTCTGTTTTGGGTGCTATTTGTAAAGCATCAGGTAGGCGGTTATTACTGTTATTGTCCGTGTTAGGCGCCATGGAATAGAGTCTATTGTACTTAACCCCAGCCTGGACGTCGCCCAGCCACCATTCGGAGGTTGGAGCCCATGGTTGCAGGCAGTCTGCATCCTGGTTGGCAAGGGTCTTTCCGTCTGTTTGGTTTTGCCTTTCTACCATGCATACGGTGACCTCTTCCAGGACTTAGCTCTTGATAGCAAGATCAAAGTCCATTAGAAATGTCTTGCCAACCTCACTTCTTTGTAACATTTTCAATGCACTTCTTCTAAGCGATCCCTCCTCCTTTTTCTGGTACTGCGGGCTACCTTCCACAGCCTCTCTCAAGTGCCCCCGTGCTTTGGCTTTCCTTACTCAGCGCCGAACTTCCCCTGCCTATGAGGCCACTGGAAATACCAGGACTGGAGTCAGGTGCCCTTGATTTTCAAAGTGATGTTCTTACTCATCCCCATTTGAAGAGGTTTCTGCCGCAAGTTTGTCCTGTGCAGTATGTCTCTTCACTTCTTGACAGCAGTTCCATGAACATTGATCTAAGGAAGATGAAATCCTTGACCACTTCCATCTTTTCTTCATTTATCATGGTTTTATCTACTTGAAAGATCCAGGATTCAGTGTCCCGTGCACCTCAGGCCTTGGCCAGGGTCCCGAGATGCATTCAGAACCCTGGTCAATGTGGTCCATCCAGTGCATACTGGCAAAGGCACTTCCCCCCTCCCCCCCCACCCTGCCGACTGTCCCCCAAAGCATTTCCACTCATTCTTTCCCACACCGGGAAGTCAGGCCTCTCGCTTTCCCTACCGACAGGTATGGCTTGTGTTCCCGGGTTATGTTTGCTCCCTTTCCCTTGCGTTGTTTGTTCCCTTACGTTGTTTTCCCATGTGTATGTCTGCTCTCTCTGATAGGGCTGTCTACCCGGCCCTGGGGGGGAGGGGGACCTCATCAAAGATGAACATGTCAGCCTCTTATTAGACACCTCTACCCTCTTGACCCGTTGATCCCACCTGAGGTGAGGCACCCTCAAGCCTGGTGACCTTAGGAAATCTAGAACAGAGGGTGTATGGTTCGTTGGCACCGGTCAGCCTCTCTACCAGACTGTATGGCCCTCAGCCAATAGATGAGAGTCCCACAAGTGTGAACTTTGATGCTTTTTCCTCCAGCCGCGGTCTCATAAAGGGCTCGTCCATGCGTGCAAACTAATTTCACTCAGCAGACTGACTTCCAGCTCCTTCCACATCTGAAGGTGTGTCATGGATTCACAGCTGTTTTTTTGGGATGTGTATGGTTCCATTGTTTGTATATACCCGTGTTTCTTTATCCAATCATCTACTGGTAGGAATTTAGCTGTTTCCAGATTCTTGCTATAGTGAACTATGCTGCCATGGAAACGGGGGCCCAAACGTCTGTTGTAATCTGCTTCTTGTTTGCGTTGGGTATATGCCCAGTAATGGTATTGCTGGATCATATCATTTTTCACTTGTTTGGTTTTTTCACAATTGGTTTTTATTCATTATGGTTTATCATATCACATAATTATGATGCAGAAGTAATAGCAGGTATGAATATGGTAAGTTACTTCAAAGAAACAATTCAGACACTTTTATGATGAGTTACATTGTCTACACCTTACCACAATGACATATTACTAGAATGTATTTGCTATTGCTATGTGTTGTCTGTTAATCATCTGTGTTAGGTGTCATCATATCACCTTGACAGTGGCTGTACTTATCTACAAGCCCACCAGCAGTGGATCAGAGTTCCAATCTCACCACACCCTCTCCAGCATTTGTTGTTCTCAGTCTTTTTGTTCTTTTTTTTTTTAATTGGTCAGTAGTTTTGGGTGTTAGGTGGTATCTTATGATTGTTTTGACTTTGTTTTATTTGTTTGTTTGTTTTTACTTACTTTATTGGGGGATCTGATGGCTAGTGACCCGAGAGCATTCCTCAGGTGTTTATTAGCCTTTTGAATGTCATCCTTGGTTCTTGCTCACCTTCTCAGGGGATCATTAGTTGTTGTTTTTTTATTGTTGTAGATTTTTACATACTGTAGATTTTAGTAATTAGTCATTTGTTTGTTGCGTCATTACTAAATATCTTTTCCCAGTATGTGGGCTCTCTCTTTACTCTTTTAAGGAAGTTTTTTTTTTTACATTTTATTAGGGGCTCATAGAACTCTTATCACAATCCATACATATACATACATCAATTGTATAAAGCACATCCATACATTCCCTGCCCCAATCATTCTCAAAGCATTTGCTCTCCACTTAAGCCCTTTGCATCAGGTCCTTTTTTCCCCCTCCCTCCCCGCTCTCCCCTCCCTCATGAGCCCTTGATAATTTATAGATTGTTATTTTGTCATATCTTGCCCTATCTGGAGTCTCCCTTCCCCCTTCTCTTAAGGAAGTCTTTTGATGTACATAAGTGTTTAATTGTTAATAGGTCCCACTCATCTATTTTGTCTTCCATGGATTGTGATTGGTTTGTTATCTCTGATAGCCCATATATTCCCTGCCCTAGGGCACTTTACAATTGCCCCCAATTGTCTCCTGAATGACCCTGATAGCTTTGGGATTTACATTCAGGTCTTTTATCAACCTTGAGCTTATCCTTGTGCATGAGGTGAGATATGGGCCTTGTTTCATTCTCTGCAGGTGCATAGCCAATGTTTCAGCACTGTTTATTCAAGAGGGTATCAGCTTCCCAATTAAAGCCTTTTGGACCATTGTCAAAAATCAGTTGCCTGTATGCAAATGTTTTTACTTCTGTGTTTTCTGTCCTGATCTTTGGTGGGTGTTTCTGTCATTATACCAGTACCAGACTGCTTTGACAGCTGGTACTGGTTTTGAGGTCAGGGAATTCATGACCACCTAATTTCTTTTTTTTTTTTTGGACTTCTTAGCTTATCCTGGGCTGTTTTCCTCTCCAAATGAAGTTGGTAATAATTTTTTTCCATTTCTTTGAAGAATGATGCTGGGATTTGGATCGGGATTGCACTGAATCTGTAGATTGCTTTAGGTAATACTGATATTTTCACAATATTGAGTCTTCCAATCCATGAATATGGGTATCCTTCCATTTTTGTAGATCCCCTTTAGTCCTTTGGAGTAATCTGTAGTTTTCTTCATACAGATCTTTTATTTTTTTATTAGATTTATTGCTAGGTAACCAGCTTCTGTGCGGCTACTGTGAATGATATTGTTGCCCTGAAATCTTTCTTGGTGTTGCCCCCACTGGAATATAGGAATCCCATTGATTTCTGCTTGTTAATCTTGTATCCTGCTATACCACTAAACTGCTCTGTTGTTTTCAATATCCTATTGTGGACTCTTGTGATTCTCAATATATAAAATCACATTATCTATAAATAGCGACAGTTTCACTTCTAGTTTAGCCACGTGCACTCCCTTATTTCTCGCTGTTGTCTTAGGGTATTAATAGGCTAGGATGTCTAGCACAGTGTTGAATAAAAGTGGCGATAAAGGACATCCTTGTCAGGTTCCCATATTCAGAGGAAATATTTTCAGCTTTTCTCTATTGAGTGTAGTATTGGCTATAGGATTTTTGTATATGGCTTTTACTATATTGAGACTTTTCCCTTCTGTCTTCTTGAAAGTTTTTATTAGGAATGGGTGTTGGATATTATATTATCAAATGCTTTTTCTGAATCAGCTGATTTAATCACATGCTTCTTATCCTTTTTCTTGTTAACATGGTGCTTTACATGCATTATTTTTCAAATATTGAACCATCCCATCATCCCTGGTATGAATCCCACTTGGTCATGATGTAAAAATCCTCTTTTTACAATATACATGTCATTGCCTTTGAATTTGACATCTTAACGTGGTAAATTGTAGGATTGATTCAGAATGGTCAATGCTAAACCATTTCTGGTGACTAATGGCTAGGATATCCATCCTTTTGCTTTCCATTTGATTTCTGAGAACTCACAATTTTCCTAGACTCAAACAACATCACACATCTCATATTAGGGTTATTAATACATATTTGCAGCTTCTGCTCCTCATTGTGAGTCACGCTTCAGCAGCTACTAGTCTTGCAGGCTGCACTCCATCTCCATTATTATGCTCAGCTGTACTTTTGAGAAGGCAGCTCTTCAAGGCATATTTTGAGTGACTTCTAACTTGAGTGGCTCATCATCTTGTGCTATATCTGTGAATATCCCCCTACTAATCATAAGGTTTTCAGTGTATCACACAATGCTCTGCTACTATTTATAAGGTATTCCACAGCGAATCCCTTAGAAGTTGAGAGCTGATTTCTTTTTTATAGCCTATTCCTAGTCTGGAAACTGTTGAAAACTTCTCACCTCAGGTGATCCTACTGGTATTTGACCCATCTTCTAGCAGTACAGCAACCTGCAATCTACCACAGTACAAGAAACTGACAGCTAGCAGTATTGACAAAGTGATTACTTAATTTTAAACCTAATGCTTGAATGAATGGTCTCTAAAAGAGGTAGACAAGCCTACAGTGATATCGCAGGTGTACCTTAATTTGAAGCCCTGTATGTGGGTGGTTCTTTTCATGTATTTTATCAATTTATCATTTTATCTACTAAAATAATATAATATGCCTCCCATTTCTTATCAAAGTGTAAAACATACGGTAAAGTAACGTAATATCAGGACTCGCATGGCTCTGTACCTCCCTGCTTCACAATCTTTCTCAAATGATGTGTGTTAAATCGCTGAATGTAACCATTCGTTGCTGGGGTAGAAAAATGTTCAGTATAAGATACATTTTGAGGAAACTAGGAGGTTTTCTATGAATTTATTTGCTGTTTCCAAAATCTACAGTAAGAATGTTGTCTTCAATTCTAGCCCTGTTAACCATTTGTACATTCTTTGTTACCTCTGTGTGAGCCGAAGGCCTATTCAGTACGAAATGACTCTTTAACAGAGGGAAGGAAAGGCCAGGGGGGGATAAAAGATATGTAAACTAATTTTCTTATATATTACCTGTGACCTGAGCAGCATTATATATATATATATATATATATATATATATATATATATATATATATATATATATATTTCATTTCAAAATAACTGAAATAATTTGTTGTTTTATGAAATTATTGTAAACAATGATCTTGTGCTTTCTGATAGCAGAAAGCTTTACAAGTAACGCATGAATTAATATCCACTTATCTAGTCTCTGCTTTTTTGTGTGAAAGTTATGGTGAATAATTTTTTTGCTATTTACTAGATGACTCCACATAGGTAATGTTAGCTGTCAATAGCCGGGTCTTTAGTGTTTTCCTATGTAGATATTTAGACTAGATCAGACTTCCTGGGTCCCTAGCTCTATCACTTACTAGCTTTGAAAACTTGGATAGCTATACAGGCATGTATATATATAATTACATTTATATGCAATGACAGGGTACTAGAGCTCTACACGTATATTTATTTATAAAGTATTACAGTAGCAGATGAACATTGGGCCTCCACTCAAGTACTCCCTCACCCCAAGAACAATGTTTTACTAACACGGCACTCTGTGATGTTCACCTGCTCTGACATGATTGCTGAAGACAAAATGGGTGCATAAGCAAATGTGGTGAAGAAAGCTGATGGTGCTTGACTATCAACAGATATAATGTTATTGGATTGGGGAAAGGAACGCGAGCTCACCTTGGGCGCACGGAAGAATTACAGCCAGTTGAGATGCAAATGCGGCAAACGGAGTTTTATTTTTCTATCTCGAGCTAGGGCTTTCTTCCCTACACTGCCCAGCGCAGCGGGACCCAGCGTCCAAAAGGGAATCAGCCCCGAGTTCTTTGTTCCCTGGGCTTTTATGGGGCTAGGGACCGGGGGCAGTCCAGTGTTGCTGTTCTTTAAACTTATTGGAGAAAACTTCTGGCATCAGCATTGTCCAGTGGTGGTTGGTGAGTAGTTCTGCACGTATTTTCTTGACTGGTCAATTGGGGGTGGTGGTCGCTGCTCCCTACTGGTCCGTCTGGGACAGGTGATGCCGTCTCTGATAGAATTACCTCAGTGTCCAGGAATCTGAAATTAGAGCTTAAGCCTGCCCCAGACTTTGGTTTTATACGGCCTGTCATGGTGCTAGTGCCGGCAGTTGTAAACCAGGACCCCACAGTGTCAGGGGTCTTAAAGGCTTGAAGAAAAACAAGTGGCCATCTGGCTGAGAAACAACAAAGCCCACATGGAAGAAGCACATCAGCCTGCGTGATTGCGATGTGTTGATGGGATTAGGTATCAGGCATCAAAGACCTCAAATAAAACAAACAAATTAAAGCATATCAATGGGAATGAGGGGGAGGGCAGAGTGGAGACTCAAAATCCTTCAATAGTAAATTGGACAACACGTGTCAGAATGGTCACAAGGAAGAGAAGATCCAGTCAGGGTACAATATAGCACCGATTAAACCCACAACCTTCCTCTGGTTCTTTACTTCTTCCTCCTCCCCCACTATCATGACCCAATTCTATCTTAAAAATCTGGGTAGACCAGAATTTGCATACTGGTACAGTATACACATTGAATCCAGAACAGATAACCCCCTCAGGACCAATAAGGGGTGAAAGCGATACTAGGAGGGTAAAGTTGGGGGGTGAGTAAGGGAAATACCATCACAATGACAGACATCTGGTCCCCAATCCCAGGGGGATGGATAGCAGAAAAGTGGGTGAAATGAGACAGCAGAAATTTAGACATGAAAAAAAGAGAGACAATAATTTACAAACTATCAAAGGGGCATAGGGGAGCAAAAGTGGGGGATGGAGGAGGAAAAAAATGAGGAACTGATGCCACAGGCTCAAGTAGAAAGAAAATGTTTTGAAAAAGATGATGACAAGATATGTACAGATGTGTTTGACACAATGGACATTTGTATAGGTTATGATAAGAGCTGTATGAGCCCTCAATACAATAAAATTAAAATGAAAATATATATCTTATTTATTGGGTCCTTATAAATTAAAATGTATAAAACTTTTTGATAACTATTTAACACTGTATGTGTTCTGTCAGCATTATCATCATAGTTATCTTCATCATTACCACATCACAAACATCGTTCTAGTCTGCCTAGTGTTGGGAAGATAATGAATCCTGTCTAGCCTTAATGAAGCAAGATCATAATTTTAAATGACAGGTTGTCCTTATTCACATGAACTCATTCATGAAACAAATACTTAACTGAAAATTTGCTGGCCAAGTTTCTATGCCCGAGGGATAGTGCGAGCAACAAGATAGATACATTTCTGCTACCGTGGAGCACATGTTCTGTGACGAGACAACAGAAAACAGACAAATACGTAAAATAATAAATGGGTAATATAAACAATAAAATATGTGACACAATAAAATTGGGATATTTTAATTTTAAAGAATTCTGTTTTGATGAAATATATGCAATAACATGTATAATAAAACATTTCATTTTCCCTGTGTTATCAAATGACATTAATTACATTTAATTATTGTATAAAATGATCATTATCTATGTCCAATTGTTTTCATTCCCCTTAGCAAAATCTCCGTATCCCTCAAGAAATACCCATTTGCATTCCCCTTCAACACAATGAAAGTTGGTTTCCAAACATTTGCTTATTCTTGATATTTTTTTTAAATGACCTTGTTCTTTTTTTTTTTTAATTTTAACAATTTATTGGGGCTCATACAATTCTTTTCACAGTTCGTTCATACATATACATACATCAATTGTATAAAGCACATCTGTACAGTCTTTGCCCTGATCATTTTTTCTCTTTTCTTCTTTTAAATTTTATTAGGGACTCATACAACTCTTACCAGAATCCATACATATACATACATCAATTGTATAAAGCACATCCATACATTCCCTGCCCCAATCATTCTCAAGGCATTTGCTCTCCACTTAAGCCCCTTGCATCAGGTCCTCTTTTTTTCCCCCCCTCCCTCGCCATTCCCCCCTCCCTCATATGCCCTTGGTAATTTACACATCGTTATTTTGTCATATCTTGCCCTATCCGGAGTCTCCCTTCCCCCCTTCTCTGCTGTCCCTCTCCCAAGGAAGAGGTCACATGTGGATCCTTATAATCAGTTCCCCCTTTCCAACTCACTCACCCTCCACTCTCCCAGCATCGCCCCTCACACCCTTGGTCCTGAAGGTATCATCCACCCTGGATTCCCTGTACCTCCAACCCTCATATGCACCAGTGTACAGCCTCTGCCCTATCCAGCCCTGCAAGGTAGAATTCGGATCATGGTAGTTGGGGGGAGGAAGCATCCAGGATCTGGGGGAAAGCTGTGTTCTTCATCGATACTACCTCACACCCTAATTAACCCATCTCCTTGATATTTTATATAACTTGTTTATACATATTCTTTTTATTCATGTAATCCATATAGCAAGTCTTTTCATGTTTCATACATATCATAGCACACATCAGGACTTTTTCTTTATGAGTTACAACTCAATGAATGTCTGTATCACATGGTATTTGTCTATTTCTCTGTTGATGGACATATCCGTTTTCCTTGTTTCTATCTTTTGGTTATTGTGGATAACACTGCAGTGGACATTGGTGGACAAGTATTTCTTTGATTTACAAAGATTGTTAGCTCAAAGCAATTTGAATGCTGTAGCTAATTTACTATTTTCCCTTTCTACTATTGTTTCTGTTGTTGGTTTCTGTTCATCTGGCTTTAGCCATCCATCATTACTTGGAACATCACGTTGACTACGTGCCTACCTTTTTGTCCAGATTTTGTTCTGTTATAGTAATGATACTTAATGTGAGTAGGCAGACGCCCGTAGTATTTTCCCTGACTTGCTAAGTATTCATATTAACCACATTAGTTATACTTACATTGTTTTATCTGTATTTGAGTAAACATTGCTTCTCAAAGATCTAGCACAAAACTTATGTAGTGAGGTGATATAATATTAATAACTAACACCCATATACGTTGTTTATACGTGTCATGCAGTGGATTCTTACTCATAGCGACTCTGAGAACAACGCAGACTTGTCCCATTGGGTTTCTTAGGCTGCTTGAATGTTAACTGAAAAATCAGCAGTGTGAACTCACCAGCTGCTTAATGCAGCAAAGAGGCATCAATCTACTTCCGTGAAATTCTTAACATTGGAAACCCTGTGCGGCAGCTCTGCCCCAGCCTGCAGAGTTGCTCTGAATTGGTTTGAATTGACAGCCATGGGCAATACTGATGTGAGCAGAGCGCAGGGCTGTGCTCTATGGAGCAGCCAGTAGGTTTGAACTACTGACCTTTTGATCACTAGCTGAACTCTTAACCATGGAGTTATCGGGGTTCCTAACACATGGTGCTTAGTATTTTTAAGATTCTGTTCAAACAATTTGCATTTGTTAATTAATTTAATCTTGGGAGCAGCCATATGAAATATGCACTCAAGGAATGTGAGATGAGAGGAGCACTGAGATCGTTGTCCCAGGGATACCTGGACAGTAATTGGCAGACACACTGTTTGAGGCCAGCAGTCTGGTGCAGAGTTTGAACTGTTAGCCAGTATTCCAAAGTCTCCAGTCCCACAACAATTCTATTCCGCATGGAGCCAGGGGTGCATTCAGTAGCTATGTCACTCTACATTTATACTTTATTATGCTTATTAATGTCATATCTTCCTTATTAGTTTATAAACTTATAGTGGAACTAATTTTTATTTACTTTGTAGATGGCTCAGTATGATTTTTATTTCACCCAAATTATAGCTTATTATTGTTCTGAGATATTCTTTCCAAGAATTTTCTATTCTGCAACGATCAGTATTGCATCCATAAAACTTTCAGATCTACAAAACAAATAAAGTTCTTCCAAGTGGTATACGTGTTCTTGCTTTTGTTTAAGGCATATTTTAAAATAAATTACAAGAATACACTGTGTTTTATTGGTGTCAGAAAATTTTGGAATCATATCACTAGGTTCAAATTCTTTTATTTTTTAAATATGTTTTCTACAGGGTGCTGCTTTAATTCGAATGCTGGCTAATTTTATGGGCCATTCAGTGTTTCAAAGGGGTTTGCAAGTAAGTAAATTGCTTTGTTTTCTCTTAAAATTTTTCTTATTTTATGCTATGCAGATGTTTTACAGTTTAAGAAATTACTGATATAAGATTACTAAATGGTATGGAAAAGTTTAAGATGTATAAGGTTAGCATCATCTTTCAATATGAGAAATGAAACTTATAAATACCATGTTCTCAATAGCACCAGAATAAGCTTGAAGTATTGTGTGATTGAGAATATGTTTAATTTTCATTTTAAATTAAAATTGTAAGAGCCCAAATAATTGATATAAAATATTTAGAATGCCTACTTCTCTCTTTTTTCTCCACTGATAAGTTTATGTAAGGTAAGAAGTGATAATAACCTTAGGAAAATTATATTGTGAAGAAAAATCTTAATAGTATTTTCAGCTACGTGTATTTTGTGTTTCTGTTGCTCCGCTGTTGATATATATATATATATATATAGATAGATAGAGATTGTTATTTATCTGATGATCATTTAAATTTTTCTTTTTAATTAGAAAATACAGTGCTGTACAAATTAAAGGAAAATAAACAATTTTATCAAAATGTATTTGCAGTAGGAAGTATGAGATTTAGGAGTAAATTTCTTAGAAAAAGAGGCTTCTTAATGGCTTTTAAAGTAAATACAAATACAGAAAAATAAAACTTTTACTCCATTGAAATCTGCTAGAGCAAATCATGTTCCTAGCAGCTGTGATTGATGAATTATTTATGATGCATCCTGCTACTTAGAAGTGTCCTTTAAAGTAAATTGATGTTCACCTGAAATACAATTATGCTAAGACAGAGAGAGCTATCAATCTTATCTGTTCTTAGTAAGCTTTCATTTTAAAATTTTAATAAACTACATCTGAGATCAGGTCATATTTTAGTAGTATAATTCTATGTTTACCCCCCACAATTTTTAAAGGTAAAATACAAAGCAAGAGTTAACTATGTTTTGACAAGGCTAGTTATACGTAGCACAACAAAGCAAAACTATAAATTTCCTGAAGAATAATTTCCCTTAGAAAATATTTTCACAGATTTGTTCCAGCAGTGGTTGGAAGTTACTTTACTCAGCTCCTTCCATTAGGGAAACCTTCAGAATAGCTGAATCCATGGAACCTATTTTGTTGGGGAGAAAGGGTCTGTTCTGATCACATAGTTGGATTTCTCCCTCCTCTCGAGGAGCGCCCTCCAAGAATATCAGAGGAATGTCCTTCTCTACCGCCATTTCTTTGTTTTCCCCATTGATGTTGTAGCATGACAGTTCTTGAAAAAATCTAAACTTGTATAAGAGCAATACAAATTGAATTTGATTTCTTGGTAGCTAGTTGATGTGAAATCATTTTCTGAGTACAGTTTTTGTTCTTTTTCTCATCTGTCTGTATAGATTTGCTCAGCAGATTGAATAATCATAGTTATTTTATTTGGAAAGGATTATTATTTTGCAACCTTTTTTGCTTTATTTTGTCATATTTTCCTTAGTATGCAAAATGTGTACATTTTAAATATATCCTTTTATATTGAAGTATATTTAATAGACTTCAGATCAAGTATATCTGAAAAAACTATTCATCTGATTCTCATTACATTAAACTTGGATATAAAACTTGTTTTAATGTGTTACTTATCCTCTGAAACTTGATTTGGCTTTAATTTTCAAGTAAGGGGCTCTATGTTTGTCCACATTGCATTTTATTTGCATTGTGACATCTCATTGGTCAGATAGATCTGTATCCTTCAGTACTTCACTTTCAGCTTTATTTATACTCATCACTCAATCTGATTTAGTGTATCACCAGCAGTTTGGATTAGTGTACAGTAGATCTCTATGTCGGGGTGATAAATTATCATCTCCTGAGCATGAAGATGTATGGGATACATTTTGAAGATGACCTCCTGAACAGACACTTCATGTCATGATGCTGACGGGTCAGAGTTGATATTAATATGCTTCCTTTCCAAAGGGGCTCAGGGGAGTATTGGTTTGCATGTTGTTGAGACAGCTAAGCCTGGCTGTCAGGGTTTACCTCGGCTGGACAAACGATGAATTCTTTTCATAATAACTATGACTATTTTCTGTTGACAAATAGAATTTTTTCATTTACAAATAGACACTAGATTATGTTAACAGTTATAGGCAATATAAAATTTAAAATTGTATGTTTTTTCCTTTTTTTTTTTTCGTTCCACCTCCCTACTCTTCTGGTCTCACTTGAGCATGCTCAAGCTTGTTCTGCCATCTGTCTGCCTGCCGGTCTATCTGTCTATCTCTTCTATTTATTCTCTGTTGTTTTATTTTTTGTATTTGCAGCTTTGTCTTCATGGTCCACACATGAAAAACATTACAATGATATTTTCTGTTAATTTTCTATATACCTAAATTTTTCTTTTCTGGAAGTTTCGTGTAATATTTGACAGTAAAATTTTGAGAGAAGAAACATTGAATCCTTTTGTTGTTGAGTTAATATACCACTTATAAACAACATACATATATTTAAAGTAGGTTGCTTATATTTTTCCAAATGTGCACTCTCTATATTGTTCTTAAGATTGCATTTCCCAAAATAATAGCAAACATATTTCAGAAAGCATGACACAGTGAAATGAATACAGAGCAAAAATGATAGTCTTATTTATTTAAAAAATATTGGTGGGATTTCTGCAAAACACTAAATCTCCCTTATCCTCTGGTTCCAAAGTTTACAATTCAAAAGTTGAACTAGATAATCTCTAAGAGCCTTTCCATGTTTCATCATCTCTGAATCCAAATTTTATTTAATTTGATTTGCTAGTTAGACAACTTGACTTTCATGTGAAACTAGTGTTCATAACTTGATGTGGAGAAATGTGAATAGATGGGCAAAAATATGCCACTGCTCTTCTTGAAGCTTGATTTAGATTCTGAATATTAACTCCATTTGACTTCTAGGGCATATAATACCTTAATTTTAGTCCATCAGACCAGCATTTATTGTTATGGAGAGTTTTGATAGTGACTTATTTCTTTTTGTCAATATTTGACATATATATTTGTTTGATTTTAGTTACCTAAAATCATTTCATGATTTGCTATGGATAATTTACATTTTCATAGTTAAGACTTTATCTGTCTTAAATTATGTTTTCGAAAAACTAAACAGTGCTTGGTGAATTTTACTGGATATTCTATCTCAATGATATTCCTTTTTAACCTGACAGGACACCTTCTTAAGTACCCATCTTTGAAGGTTTGCTTCAGGAAACCATAGCTGGTATATAATGCAGTAGCAAAGCATTGCAATATCATTCTAATATTTCAAGCACCAAGGGATTTAGCATAGAGAATATGGGTTTTATAAAATAGTTGGGAGGGATAAAAGAGTAAAAATGGGGAAGACTTCATAAAATCAAAACATTCAGGAAACACTATAAAATAACACTCATTTGCTTAGTTGCCAGCCGTACACCTGGAAGCCACCAGCAGTACCTTCTTCTGCACTTGACTAAGGGAAGTGTTTCTTTCTTAGTGCCTTCCCGATAGCTTGTGCCTGCTTCTCACCTGACAGACATTTGCCTTGGAGCCAATTAGCAAGGGATTCTGAGAAATGTGGCACCCAGGCCTCCAGCCTGCACAGTGCTCAACAGGGTATAGAAGGTAGCAAGGGGACAGGTGAGCTGACGACAGACAATTGAACAAACGTAATCGATCCATTTTGTTGTTGTTTTACTTTAGTGATTTTATTATTATTTGTACTATATATGTAGCTTTTTGTATTACGATACAGAGCTTTTTTATTTTCTTTTGTTACTTTAGTGATAGCTCCATTATTTTTGTTCCTTCCCTAATCATTGTATTACTTACTGCAGAAACATGTTCCCATTTCCACCGGGTTTGTAATCTCCAGGCCCCTCTGGGGAGGGACTGGACTGGCTTGGTGGTGTCAGGGTGAATCAGTACTGGTATGATATGTCTGAAATTTCCAACTATCTAATTATGACACTTCTAAAATAAGCGCTGACGAAAAAGACAGGGGAATTGACTATTATAAAAGTTTTCTGTTTTTAATTAACTTAATATTTTATACTTCTGGTTTACGTGATCGAAACTGTTGGCTCTTCAGTCTACTCCCTTCACCCCCCCTCCTACTAGGATATGATAAATATATGGAGAAGAAATTAAGCAGCAGTTTTTCTAAATTACATTTAATTTAAAATCAAATATGCACGGGACAAAAAGCCCATCTGGAAAGAGAGCCAGTATGGCGTCCCAACCTGTATGTCTTCCTCACTGTATGTGTCTGTCCAGTGAGAATTGTTGTTAAAAAAAATTACTGCAGGCTGTGTTCCCAATGGAGACTTAAATAGAGTTAGTGAAAACGCAGTAAAGAATTAGCAATAACTAGAAAGTCTCCTTGCACGTCGGGAACAAGTTATGCATCATATAATGCTACCTTTGAGGCCTCATTTTTGACTGTGTTATGCATATATCAAACAGCTTCCTAGACCAGTCTGTGAAGAGAAACTCGAAGCATCACTTTGGGAGGTCTGTATTCGTTCTCTACCGATCACAACACCCCAAACTCGTGCCGTAACCTCAGTACTACCCTTTCCGCGCGTGGACAAGTTTCCGTGCTCAGTGCTGTTTTCCTTTCTTTCCCCGGGGTAACTGGAAATATAAATGTAATGTAAGTGTGCTCCTCTTTCGTCTCTCTATAAATTCTTGGTGATTGGACATGTCCCTCTGCAATGTCTCTTGCAACTCAAACCTTCAAATCCATTACAAATATTATCAAACAACATCCTTTGGTAATAGTTACATCTCTAATTTGCCAGAGTCTGTGCGGTTTCCATGCACACGCCTTCATCGTTACGCAGAGGAAGCAGTGTATGAGGTTAACGTGGGGGTGGGATGGGGGATGATCAACAAAGCAGGACAAACGAACTGGGATCTACTGCCTTTGTGCCATTCTTTCTTCCTAATTTGAGTCCGTTTAGTTCAGATCCTAGTTCTAGAAGAACTCGCAGGATTACTTTTAAAGTAACCAATTCAGGTGCTGATTCTTTGGACTTTTAAAATTACACGAGTCCTTTTAACTTCATTTATATTTGTTTTAATCTCCCTAATTACATTTTCTCTTGTTTTTCGCCCAGTAATAAAATAGTAAAGCTATAATTATAGGATCCTTAGATAACATTGATTGGCCCAGTAGCTATTACAAAAATAATTAGTATGTAATACTATTGCTTTTTCCTTTCAAACAAAACAATAATGTTTTAATGATTTGGGCCTGGTTGTACCATTCTTCATGTTGTTATGAGTCCACATGAGGGAATTAAAATTGTGAAGAAAGATCATTGTTAAGCTTGATATAAACCCAAGCCCTAAAATCTATGTCAGAAAGTGGGTCACCTTCCTGCTGAACCAGAGAGAGTAATTTAATATCATCTAAAATATGGTTGAATAGAGAAAGATTTCTCTTGATTAGTATTTAACTGCTCTTTTCCATAAGGTAACCTACAACACAGTGTTTGGGTCCAATTATCAAGGTGAAAATTGCTTATGCAAATCAATGTAAGGCAATGAGGTGTGGATAAAAAGCAAAAAGGAAATATCATTATTATTGGTTTGTGCTCATAAAATTCTGATGGCCTGAAGTAATGACAGGCACGATGCTACAGGGAGTATTAGCAGCAAAGCATGCTCAGTAACTTGTGTTCCAGGGAGATGCTGCTGTCTGTTAGCATGTGTATGCAGGACTTTTGTTTGAGACCTGCAGGCTTACAGTTGTGAAAGACTGCTCCCTGCATGTGGGTTTTCACGAAAATGAAAACTCAGATAGTAATAGAAGAACAGACACAGTGTGTCAAAGTTAAGGTCCTTTCTGTGGAGATGGTTTGTGTTTCCGTCCAGATGGTGACTCAGTCACACTTAATCTAAAATGAATGGCCATGGACAGTTTCTGCTCAAATGTCTCTCTGTTTCATTTAAAATACGGCACAGTTTTATATATGTGATAGGGAAAAGAGTTACCGCTTGGTAATCATTGTTTGTGATGATACTTATGATAGTCTTACAAAACCGATTCATCACAACTGGTTCTAGCCATTTGGACTTTACCAAATTAGCATTTATTAACAAGTTAAATTACAAAGGCAAGATTAATGAACATGTAAAAGAGAAAAACATTTGATTTTTATTGAAAGATTGCTTGATGTGAAAATAGTTTCATGTGTAACAAATACTTTTAAAACTTAAATAGCCATGGCTATTTATATCTCTAAATAAAAAGGGATTACTTTTTGTCACTGAATTTGTTTATTGGAAGGCTTACCCACGGAATCCTTACCATGTGCTTCTGAACTGCAAGCTTTCCTGTGACCTCTGCAGCTGTATGGATGGAGCCATGCCTTAAGCATTTCGGTGCTAACTGAAGAGTCCAAAGTTCAAACCTCATAGTTTCTTCTCAGGAGAAAGAAAGGCCGTCTGCCCCTGTAGGGAGTGCAGCCATGAGACTGACCGGGACAGGGCGTCAGTGCCCACCGACGGTCGCTAGGTATTGGAATCCATACAGTAGCAATGCGTTTCTGTGTAAGGATACAATTATTTGTAATCAACCAAAAAGCCTTTACTATTAAAGATGCACCCTTTTCTCTCCTTTTTAAAATTTGGACATTGCTTAAGTAAGACCAAAAAATAATTGATGCATCTGAATTATGGTGAGAACATTTTTGAAAGTTCCACAGGCTCCCAAAAGGACTAAGAAGTCTGTTTTGCAAGAAGTACGCCCAAAGTACTCCTTAGAGATGAGGACTTCAAGCGTTCATCCTAGATCCTTACATACTTTTTACAAACAAACTGACATCATGTTTGGTAAAGTAGAGGGCCGGTGGAAAGAGGAAGGTCCTCAAGGAGATGCACTGACTCAGTGGCTGCAACATTGGGTACAAACCAAGGCGAAATGGTGAGCACGGTCCAGGACAGGGCAGTGTTTCATTGTATGTGAATCGGGTCGCTATTGGTTGGCACTGATTTGATGGCACCTAATAGAAACAACACATTCATTTTATTTATACTTTTATGAAGATTTTAGCCTTGTGTTTTATACACTTAAAATTGCAGCTTTTACTCTCCTTTTCAAAACTTTGTACAAATGCATATGCACTACAGATACTGAACATTAACATTTATATTGAAAATATCCTTCTCCCCTGGGATATCAAATATCTAAAATCATATGAATGATGACATTTTGTAAGTTGGTGACTTAAAAGAAATCTGTAAATACTGCTCCTGGTCACGTGTTTGAAAACGTACAGTAAGATCGAATGTGTTGAAAGACCTCTTTTCGGTCAATGGCAATCGTGCTTTAGCTCTCCTCTACCTTCTAAGTCTGTCTTGAGAAAGACACAACTTCACCTTGGCTGAACAAAGAGAGTGTGGGTCCTGCAAGCTATGGCCTTCAGACATTCTTTTAACTCAGACCTGAAGCCAAGCCTGAGACCACCTTTCAGCTGGTGTGTGAACAATAACACATGGGTGAAACTAACATGCCCCTCAGAAAAATCAAGTATATACACCTGAACAGATAGTATTTATCTAAAAGCAAAATCAAGCAGAATTGTTTCCAGTAAACTAACAGAAAGGGGGCAAACCATGGCTAATGAAAACAGGAAAACCAAGGCAGGAATGTGTGAAGTGCTGACACCTTGTGAGAATTGTAACCCCGGGCCAGGGAACTCCCCATGCATGCATTGCTGGATTAGAAATGAATTTGCTCTGGAAACTTTCATGTAAATCATAATAAATATTTTAAAGACAAAAAATGGTGGCATCACTTGCTTTCCTCAATATGATTCCATTTGTAAGCAATCTCCAATAGCCACCATCTGTTTGTTGGCTCAAGGCCTCCACCTGTGATTTTTAAAAACATTTAAGAACACTAACCATTTAAATATAAAAATTTACTGTTAATACTTTGTGCTAACAGAACAAAATTATAGTTTTTCTTCCTATACTAAAAGCTATACTTAGTTATTTCTACAGCCCATATTTATGACCCATTAAATATCATTTATTCTATACATTCTTGTTATGTACTTACGGTAAGTAGTGAGTATTTAGTGCATGCTGTATAGAGCAGGTATAGTATACATTTCCATGAATCATAAAATATGATAAAGGATTCAAAGACAAATATATGGTGCTAACTGTGTTAAATGCTACGAGGGAGTGAGAGGAGGTAACTTTATCGGGTATTTAGAAGATCTTTCTTCAGAAAATGGATGATACACAAAGTTCTGAGGGATATAAAAGGGCTGAGGGGAGATCATCAGGAAGAGGAAAGAGCTTGTGCAAAAGGTAAGAAAAATTGAGCATGTCAAAGGAAGCAAGCTAAGGTGCTTGAGAAAAGTTGGAAGGACAAAAGACAAGGTCGGAGAGGTACGGGTAGGAGCCCGTCATGGGGTATCCAAATAGACTTTGCGGAGAAAATTGGATTTTATCCTAAGTATAGTGGGGTGTTCTTAAAGGGTTTTAAACTGGGATGTTCTCTATCTTTCTGCAAATATTGCAGTGGCCTTGAAAGAATCAGCCTACCATTACGGTAACTGGCTAATAAGATTAGAAGGGAATTTAAGTATCTGGTAAAAGAGGATGAAAGGTTGGATATGGCATAATTAGGTATGCAGAGGCAGGGACATATTCAAAATGTATTTTGAAGGTACAATTAGCGGGGACTTGGCGTACATTGGACGAAGAGTGAGGTGTGGGAGCAGAGGGAGAGAACAGAGTCAAGGACGCCTCTGCGGTTTCCTGTTGAGGGCCTGGGACCAACCGGGAAGGACTGTACCGGTTGGGGGTTCCGAGAAGAGGGAGGGCCACCTCAGATCCAAATGGAGCAGCTGCCAAGGCAGGCAGAGTACCAAGTGTGCAGTGTCGCCAGTGCCTGGAGAGAAACACGTTTCAACAACAAGAAAGCGAGCAGCAAGGTTAAATGTAAGATACATGTGGAGTAGGGGAAAAATGGAAACGTATTCTTTTGGAAGACTGCAATTTTATTAGGTTGAGTGGAATGGGTATAAGCGCATACTTTTTAAAAATTGCAAAAGAAGGATATTAGAAAAGTGAAGTAATTTGCTATAAAGGATATAAGGACTCACAGAAAGCTTTTGTTTTATTGACTACTTCAATATGGGAGCCCGTTGTACTAACAAGAAAAGGAATTTGATAGTGCTCAAGAAGAGAAAACTGGCATCTCGGTCCTTGCGGTGGTGAAGGGACTAATTTTTATAGTAGAAAGATGCTTTCAATAAACTTGAAAATCTGGTAGTGGGGAGATGAGGGAGCTCCTTTCTAATTGTGCTTTTTTTCAGTGTTGTTTGAGCAAGGGTCTGTAGTGGAAAGCTGAGGATGAGAGGTGAAATGTGAGCATGTAGGTCTGAGAATAAAGAGGCACACCTACTAACTACTGATTGCCTCTTTGAGCTGGGTGATTATGAACGTATCATAGACTGAATCTGCTTAATTACAGGATTTTCTCCAGTGACGTTCAGCTGCACGAGTGCGGGTTTAGAGAAGAAAAATACTTGAATTCATCTGGAATTGTTTTTTTGCCAAGCTAGTATAATTGAAGAACAGAACTGAAAAGTTGAGGTGGCTATTTGCCAAGAATTGATTAAGATGAACTATGAAATCTAAGGAAAAAGAAGATAGAAAGTATCTCACACACATTAACAATACGAACACAAATAATAAACTAGTATAGTGTGTATGATTTTAGCACTGAAGAAAAGAAATTGCCTCTGAGAATATAAGAAATTTAATGTCCTTATAGAAGTGTCCTTAAGCCCATAAATGTAAAAATGTTCAAGGAAACCTTACCAATCTAGAACATGTGGGGCAGAACCTTCTGGTCTCGATTACATTGCTAGGCAGTCGTAGGTCCTGATGTCATGGAATGTGTAGGTATTGGAGAGAAGTGGAGATAGTGCGTATTTTTAAGTGTTACCTGTACGTCTTTCCAAACCTCTCCTCTTGAGGTCAGTGTCTGTACATAGAGGTATGGCGAGAATGAATGTCGTATGCCCATTTTCTGGGCTAGCTGCTAGCAAACCTGGCATCTCAGTAAATGGCTGCATAACTACATGTGCTAAGCCTTACAACTTCAGGAAATCTCTTAAACTCAGAGGGGAATTAGTTTTTTTCAGGTATAAAGTTTCGACTTCAACTTTTTCCTCCGTGCTTTTTGTGTTTAATTTGTTGTTATTTTAATAGTTTTACTGGGGGCTCTTACAACTCTTATCACAATCCACACATGCATCCATTGTGTCAAGCACATTAGTACATAAGTTACCTTCATCATTTTCAAAACATTATCTTTCTACTTGAGCCCTTGGTAACAGCTCATTTTCCTCCCTCCCTCTCCCACGCGCCCTACCTCATGAACCTTTGATAATTTGTCATTTTTTTTCAGGTCTTACACCAATCTCCTTTCACCTGCTTTTCTGTTTGTTGTCTGTCCCCCTGGGAGAGGGTTATATGTTGACCATTGTGATCGGTTCCCCCTTTCTCCCCCACCTTCCCCTTGCCTTCCTGGTATCACTACTCTCATTATTGGTCCTGAGGGGGTTAGCTGTCCTGATTTCCCTGTGTTGCAAGCTCCTATCTGTACCAGTGTACATGCTCTGGTCTAGCCAGATTTGTAAGGTAGAATTGGGGTCATAATAGTGGGGAGTGGGGGTCACGGAGGAAGCATTAAAGAACTAGAGAAAAAGTATGTGCACACTGACTGGCTCATCTCTTCCTCGTGACCCTTCTGTGAGGGGAAGTCCAATTGTCTACAGACGGGCTTTGGGTCTCAACTCTGCCCTTCCCCTCATTGACATTGATGTGATTTTTTTTTATCCAAGCATATTTCTCCTTTAGGTTAATTCATATAATTTCCTTTCATTGGCCCTCTGGAACATTTTGACTTCTCTTGGAAGTAAAGTTGAACAGAGAGAGGTTCAAACCAGATAGTATTTTTTTGAGCTTGCTCATAAAGTTTCTAATGTATCCTGATCTTTTTTGCATCATGTATATTTTTCTAAAGATTTATACTGTTTTCTGAGCACATGCTTGTAAGGTATACATTAATATTATCAGATGACTGGTAAGGGCCAAATTCCTTACCCAGTTCTTCTGAGTGTGTTGTCATTGAGTTGAATTTGACTCGTAGTGAGTCTTTGTGAAACTGACAAACAAACAAACACCACACTGCTTAGTCCTGAGATAAACTCACAATTGTTATATTTGTGCCACCATATATATTTATCTTACCAAGGATTTCCTTGCTGTGCACATCCAATATTTCTCAATTAAAATGCATTTTCGTTTCCTGTGGTCTCCTGCACTGGGTGCTGAGCAAGAGTAGGGTGGGGGCGGTGATGGTCATAGACGTGACTTAACGTCAGTGCCCTCTTGTTTCCTAGGAAATAGTGCATTTTGCCAGCCAAGACCAAATATGTCTGTTTGGTAAGCTTGTAGTGGTCTAAGTCCTTTACCAGGGCATTCAGCAAAGGCAGTTCCCAAACTTCAGTTTTACCAATAGATACATTTTATGTCTGAGTAATATTTCACTCTCACAGTGAAAGTGAGAAGTAGGGCTATTTTAGTACTCCAGAGCACCCCAACAGACTATTACTTTCACACTATTTCACTTACAGGTGTAGGACCCTGTCAGGTTGTTCTGGAACACAGTACACATCCCAAAATAGAAATAACTGCCTTTCTGCTGGTGTGCCTGCATGTTGGAGTGTGATCTATAATTAATACATAAAATACATATAAAAACAAACCTGGTATAAGAATGTTTCGCTGTCTTTAATTAAAAATCAAATGAATAGACAACTAAAAATCTTCATGGACTTACAGTTTATTTTGAGTGAAAATCGTCTGCCATACTGAGTAGCTTATCATGAAAGTATGAGTTTTAAAAAACTCATTAAGTAGAATGATGAAATTTTTAAACGTGCAAAATTGCATTTTGCTCCTGGAGAAATATCTGGATCCTCCTATAGCCAATCAAACTACTTAGGGAGATAACTTTTGGCATAAACACACATTTAAAAAAACCCACAGAATCAGAATGACATATCAACAATAAAGTACTTTTCAGCGATTGTTCTGCATATTTAAATAGCTTTGTTCTTAAATGGCACCTTGCTGTTTTATGGTGGCTGGAAACCTCCAGATCTTGACAAGTGAGTAAGGGTTCCAAGAGATCAAATGTTCTTCTGGGAAGCTTGACCACAGTTGAATGGTAAATAGGTACAATTAATACCTGTGCCTCTGTTTCCTCCTCTGTTCTTCTCTCTGATAATGAAAATGTGAACTTTACTGCTTTTATTTTGTTTTATGCTTTGTCACTGCTTTGATGCTCATTTTACATAATCTCATAATCTCTAACTAGTCTTCTCATATTACCTAAAATAGCATCTGGTCTATACTCCAGCTTTGTGGTATTTTACTTTGTCATCTGTCACTGTGTGAGTCTCCTTGCTGCTTTCGTTCAAGGTCAGGGATTGTAGAGACATCCTCTGAATGCTGGCACAGGCCAGCATTCCAATATATTTTATCCCACTCTCGGTGACATTGCTGTGACCTGGCAGTTTGTAATCTGTGGTGGTGGTGTTCATGGACCCCTTCAGGTTACCACACTCTCACAGTGCACACACTGGCACAGATTGGAGTCCGGAGCTCGTGGTCCTTCCTCTGCTTATGGACCCCGGCTGTGGAAGCTTTTGTAAAGACAAGAAAGTAGCTTATTATAATTATGCACTGTCGTCGCTGTCGCTTTATGTGCACCTCCGTCTAAGAGCTTCTGCACAGGCTGCATCCCTTTCAGTTTCTGTGTGTGTACAGGTTTGTGTGTGTGGACTTTAACCTTCTGGTCTGCCTCTTTTGAAAACTTTCCCCGATACTTATTATGCGGAGCCCTGGTGGTGGAGGGGTTCTGTGTTGGCTGTGACTCACAGAGTTACAGTCTCAGAGACTCACAGGGGCAGGTCCCCCGTGCTACTGGGTTACTGTGAGGAGTCATCCACTCGTTGACAGTGAGTCCATTTTATAACACACACAAAAGCTGGTGGGTTATTAGGGAAATTTAGCCATATCTTTGTTTTGTTTGTTCAGCTTACGACACCTTTTAGTATTCTATCACTTAGGGTTTGGAGTTGCAAGCCACAGAAGCAAATTCCAGCTGTATTATCCAGAACAAATTTAGTGCAGGGTTCAAAGGTAGCGCATTGGGTCAAAAGAAAGTCTAAATAGCTGGGCTTTGGAAATAGAGTAGTAACTAAAGGGTTCTGTGAAATACAGAGAGGCAGCCAGAGTCGAGCTACAGAACTCTCAGATCCAGTTGCTGACATGGCCCCCACCCAGCTCCTGTCACCAAGACAGGACATACATTTCAATGATCTTCCTTCCCTTCTTTGCTCTACCCACGGGCATCCACAGACCTCGAAGGGAGCATGGGGTTGTCTGAGGACAGGGGGCACGCCCATCCTCTCTTACCAGAGAGAGTGGCAAGTGTGCCTGTAGTATTGTGTCCCTCTCCTTGCTCTCTTATAAAAGTCCGTATTGAATTATTGCCCCCATCGAAAAGTGCTGTTTAAATGTCGGAAAGCCAAACACTGACATATTTTGGTATCAATTGTTCAAGGCACATTTTATCGTGATAGAAAGAAATAATGTATTAAACCTGTTTCAACCTTCCTGCCATACAGTCAGGAAAAAAAAAATCAATGCCTGAATTTATTTATCATTTCTCAAACTAGTCGTGCAAGTAGATGACATCCTCATAGCAGAGTCACTGCGTGCAACATGGGGCCTGGTCTCACTGTAGAAAGCATTGTTTGTGGTGTGCTCATGAGCGAGTCTTCCCTTTTACTTATGAACTGAATTCTGACTTTGTTCAACGTCTCACCTTCACCTACTCTAGGCAGCCATATCCTGCTAAGGACTGGATTCTGCCTTTTGCAAGATCCAAATGGTACTGCTTAGTGCATCAGAAGCATGTTTTAGCTAGGTTGGTTAAATTATATACTAAATAATCCTAATATGTATAATTCATGACATCATAAAATTCTGATAAAGGAGAAATTTGAGGTATTGGCTGCAGGATCTGAAGCAAAGGTCTCTTGAGTCTTTAACATCTGATGGAAGGAACAATTCTGTCTCTGCCGACTGTGATATCTGAATCTTGTGCTTGGGCCTCAGCTGCTAAGAGCCCAAACTGGAGGAAAGATTCCACTAAGGGGGCTCAGTGAAGTGCTCCGGAGGGAGGGGCTGCACCTCTACTGTAATCTTCCTTTTCTTAGAGGACGGGACACGTTTTTATCACTTTGAAAGTCATCCTGGGGAAAAAATAAAGAAAAGTCATCATAGGGTAAATTTTCGTTTTACTTTCAGCTAAACACATCTAAAGTACGTCATGCATCTTTGGTTTTTATTGAATGGTCCCTCTGCAACCTGAGGGATAGACTACTCATGCAGCTAATCTGCTGCCCTAACACACGGAAAGACTCATTAATAAGAGAGTAAGCATTCCATAACTATTTGCATGTAAACCTTGAAAGATAATAGGCCTTTACTTCCTCAGCTCAACATTTTACTTTCCCTCTGACCTTTCTTAGTCCCACTGGCTTTTATATATGAAACGTTATGAACTGTACTACTTGTTAGCCAAAAGTGGAAAACCAAAAATGGTATTATATTCAATCATTCAAAATCTTTTGATATGGAACTGCATATGTATTAATGTAAATTATATATAACAAATAAACACTGAGAAAAATGAGTTTGAGTATTTGAGCGAATCTGGTGTGAATAGTAAGGAGCACTGTTGGTGTGTGAGCTGCTAATCTCAAGGTCAGTTGTTCAAACCCAACAGCCACAGAAGAAAGATGAGCCTGTGCATGCCTGTCCAGATGTGGTTGGGAAAGCCTATACAGAGTTGCTATGAGTCAGAATGAACTCAGTGGCACTGGGTTTGGTTTTCTTGCTTTTATCAGTGTAATAAATCTTTTACTTCATTGCAAATTAGTAATAGAAAAGCATATTGACTAAGGAACCTCAGAAAACACACGCAGATTGAGCATTTATTGCGTACTATATTGGGAACACAGTTTGGTTAAACAGTGATAAGCCAAAACAACCAGGTCCTTACCTTACACAATAGAGCCCTGGTGGTATATTAGATCACTTATTGAACTGCTAAGTGCAAGGTCAATAGTTCAAAAGTACCAGCTGCTCTATATGATTTCTGCTCCTGTAAAGATTTATAACTTTAGACACCCAAAGGGGGCAATTCTACTTTGTGGTATACATCATAATCAATTGGATACCAGTACCATTTTGTTTTTGACCTTATGGCGAGAGGCGCTAGTCCTGCAGTGGGGAAGTGTTCTGTGCTAACCAAAAGCAAAGTAGTTTTAACCAAACATGGCAGATCTCTGTAAAACAAAAGAAGCAAAATTCTAGGAAATGCTACCGAAAGTGTGACTCCCTCCTACAGGACGACCATGCAGTGGAAACAGCTGGATGCCAATGGTTTGGGTGGGATTTACTTAGGGAGTTTTTAGATTATGTGGGCAGTTAAATTAATGAGCAGGCAATTGAAACACAGAGTAATATGTCTTCTGATAGGGTACAAGGTACTTGGCTCAGAATTAGAAAGGAGGCAGAAGTGGGCAAAGATTCTCAGGGAAAATGCATTAAAATTGAGACTTGACTATTAAAGTGAATTTGCACAGTAAAGGAGAAAGGTAAAGTTTGAGTGGAGAACTAGGAAATAGAGAAAATATTGTATTAGGCATCTTCAAATAAAGTAGCTAATCTGAGACTGGGCAACAAGTGCTAAGAGGCTTGAGGAAGTACAGCGGGGCTAGTCCATGAGGGAGCTCAAGGTGTAGTGTTTTCTGAGCACACCGTATTGGCTGGCTAGCACAGTGGTGTGTGGTAGGGTTGAAAGAGAGAAGAAGCAGTGGCAGGCGCTGTGTCCAGGTGAGAAGCTGTAATGTGTAGCGTGGCACCTTAGAGGAAGATTCAGGATATCAGAGCAGTAATGTGACGGGAAGGACAGGAAGGCGTGAAAGATGACTCTTTGGTTCACATTCATCATTGGGGAAAAGCCCTCAAGAAGAGACAGTTTGGGGGAGGAGAGTGAGTTTAGCTTTCTTTGAATATGACCCTTAATTATCTTTGGGGAATCTAGTGGATATTGGGCTGTAGACATATGTATGGGGTTTGGATATGGACCAGGGTCTGTGATTTCAAATTTCCTGATATCTTAAATGATTATATTACCTATCCCAATGTTATGTGAATTAAGTGAAGGAATATAAAGCAATTCAGTGTTAAGAGAGGCAAATGACATTATAGTTTTTTATGTGAAACATTCCTTAATTATTAGTGATGCTACCCTTTGGTTGGTTACGTAATTCAGTTTCCTATTCAGTAGCCTGAGCTTATTAAGAAGATTATTGTAGCTAATATCACCTCGATCACTATTGGTGGTGTAGTATTTACGTGTGGGACTGTGATCCACATGGCTGGCAGTTCAAACCCACCAGCAGGTACATGGGAGGAAGACAGGGCTATCTACTCCCGCAAACAGTTACAGTTCAGAAACCCTCGGAGGGTCACTATGAGTCAGCATTGACTTGATGGCAGAGAGGTTTGGGTTATATAATATTGAACCTTCCTTTTAACTACATTTTAAAGTAGTTCACTTCACTTTTAACTACTATGCAGTTTGCTTTCCCATAGGTAGATATATCAGAATATGCTTTCGGTTAATCCCTTTTTAACTTGTAATCAGTTTATATTGCTAGATAGGTCTCATAAGTATATTCAACTAATCATCTTCATTATTTTCAACTTCTTTCATTTCTGAAATATCTAGTATAGACAGCCCATCACTGTTCTTACAGTGGATGTCAAAGCATTATACTTTATACATTTATATTGTAATGTCATATCTAATGTTGGATTTTCATATATGTGTCTATATTTATTAATAAATTTCTTATCCAATCATTGCCATATTCATTTACTGGTAGGTTAGAATAGAACTTAAAGTCGTTCGATGTAAACATGCACCAACCATTGGAATTGCTTTGGCTCTGTAATTTTTGGTCCAAGACTTTCACAGCTTCAGTCACAGGGACCTACTCAAATTGCATCTTGTTATTTACATTTTTTTCTCAACGACCTTTTGCCCATCACTGTTCCTCCATTCCCACGAAACCTTCCTGGTCTATACTAAGTGCATTATACAATTCATGGAAATAAAAGAATAAATAGATGATATGGTTTTTAATAGGCATGATCCTCACATTTTCTTTGTAATTCTCCAAAGACTAAGAATATATTTCCATATGTATATCGTTGTTGTATAAGAGAAAGGCTGGGATAACTAAAGAATATGTGTTTGGGGAGGAAAGAGTTGAAATCTGAAGAATTCCAATGCCATGAATATTGAAGCTGATGGGATTCCAACAAAAACATACCATTTCTATCCTGAATATCCAGCCTGGCATATGAAGACCCCCTTCTTAATCCTGACTGATTGCCATTTCAGCTTATTAGAAACAAATTGGAGCCTTATACAGAATTGGGAGAGTAAAAAAGACATTGAGCTAATGATCAAAATCAAGCTAAGATCCAACCGATCTCATGGTAGACTGACTGTAGATATTCTGATCCACCCCAAGGGGAAACCTGTATTCCTGCATCGGTCCTTTCCAGATCTATCGGTGTCCCTTTGCTGCCTCTCTTTTATTATCCCAATACCTCTGCATAAACAGAACTCAACAATAATAGTTCTCATTTAAATAGATGTTTCACATACATTTATAAGTTTCAATGTCCATTGTTTTTCAGTGTATTCAAGAGATTCCCCCAAGATACACACACAAACAAATTAAAAGCAAAATTTCTAAAAATTTTAACACCTAATCAGAAAATGATTTAAATCCTAGTCCCAGGGTTCAAATAGAGAGTGCTTCATATAGCTCTCCTACCCAAAGCTAAACTCCAGGTTCAGATTAGTTCTTTGGAGATCTAAATTCGCAGTAAAGTTGTCCAGAGCATCTTGATGAGAAATCTGTCATTGCTAAGTCAGTGTGGATGTTACTTCTCCAGGCGTCTGATTAAGTGGGAGGTGCCATCTGAACATGTGAGTTGCCCACAAAAGCTCAATCTGTCACAGGTGCTACAATTTGTATTTCAGAAAATCTGCTTCTACAACTTTAATTATCTCCAAAGCATCCCACTTTACATAAAGTTCTCAATGGAGTCAGCATTTTTCCCCCAGTTTCAGAACTGGCATGTAAATTAAGCATTTGCCTGTTACCTCCAAGTTCTAGGGCTGAAAGGATCTCAAATGAGACACTTTGCTTAACATCATCTATGTTCTTCTCCTTCTCCCACTTCGACATCGGAAAACTAAGTGCCCAGTCGTCATAACTGAGGACGCATTCACCGCGATGCATCCATGCCTCCCAGAGAGGAGGAAGGCTTAAATTAGAAAGAGAGTGTGTAGGTTTAACTAATAGTTGGGAATTCCTAAATTAAAAAAATATTAGACCAGGATAAAATTTCTTTTTAATAATACTTTTTCATCAAGTCAATGAAAAGCAATGTTTATCTCTGTGATAATAGGCACCTTCGCACTAGAAAGCCTGTGACAACAGTCCTCTTTGGGCAAAGTGATACCTCTTACCTGTTTGACTAACAGAAGGCCATTGGGACTCATTTACACTGGCTACGTAGACAAAAATCAGCCAGTCCCACTTGACCAAATCTTTCTTAGTTAGGCCTTCTGATAAGGGTCACACAAAACCACACATTGCTTTCATTTTATACTCTTCCATGGAATCTGAACTCGAAAGACATCCACCGCAGTAAAGATTTGTTATTGTCAGAGTTGTTCTTATCCCATGAAATATTTTTTTAGATTCCAGTCTAAAATCCTGATGGGCAAGGTTTCCCAAAATATTACACTGGGGAGGTAATTTAATTAAAAAAGCCAAGGTTGACATGATAAATGAAGGGATGTTTTTTGACCCCCCCCAAATCTATAAATGATTCAACTCTCAAAAATAATTTTTAAAGATTAAAGTTATTTGATACTTAATTAGAAAATATGCTATGCTTAAGTTTTTTTGAATAGTTTAAAATTTAATTCTTATAAACCTTTATGAGTATTTCTCTTTGTATCAATATAAGCACAGCAAATAGAATTGTTTATTTGATTTGAGAAATGATTATATTAACTGGTAATTGCTTAGCAGTTAAATTGTAATTCAAATCTTATTTTCTTTGTAGGATTATTTAACCATTCATAAGTATGGCAACGCAGCCAGAAATGATCTCTGGAATGCCTTCTCAGAGGTAAAGTATAGGAAGAAAAAGAACCCAAACCATTGGTAACTTTTATTGACGCTGACAGTATGTTTTCATTTTGAGCTTTTATTTCCTTTGTCGCATATTATTTATAAATGTATAGTAATGAGCTATATAAAATGTAATAAAAATACAATGGGATTTAAATGTACTTAATGTTATTGATGCCTTTCATACTTTAAAAAGATAATAATTATGGAATACAATTTTAATATATTTGGGAAGTGAGTCATGCTAAAGTGAGAAATACTGCAAGTTTTTAAGGAAATATGTTTTCTTGTGTGCATGAAAAATATTTAAATATACCAACTAGACACACTGGGGATATTTAATGATGCTGCATGTATTTACTTTACCAGTAAAATGTATTTTATTCTCCATTATGTAAAAAAAATTAATGCTAATGAAACTTCCATATATATATGCATGAAGCCTAACTTAAGGTGAGAAAATTAATTTTAGTAACACATTATATTAGCTTCACTGATCTTGAAATGTTTCATATTTAGGTAAATATTAAAGGTAAAAGTGAAAATGATTTAATATAATTATATGTATAATTCATGCTTATAAAGCTCATTTATCCAATTTGGGTTCTAAAGGCTTTGAAGAGGAATGGAAAATATGTAAATATACAAGAAGTCATGGATCAGTGGACGCTCCAGAAGGGCTATCCTGTTATCACCATCTTGGGAAATGCAAAAGCCGAAAAGAGGGTAACCATTACCCAGCAACGCTTCATTTATGATATAAGTGCTAAGACCAAAACCTTTGAACATCGAAACAGCAGGTACCACTGACTCTCTTTTAATTTAACATGAATATAGGAACTTTTCTTTTTTCCATTCACCTTTTAATTTTAATATTTTAAGATAATTTTGACAACATAATTCTGAAATATAAGTTAAGACTCTTTTTATTTCTTTATTTCCATATGGTATTTTTGATTCCTTTTACTGCCGATACCTTACATATTTTAACCCCTGATTGATGAGCACACTTATGGTATTTCATTGAAGACTATTTTAAATTATTCTAATCATTTTAAATGTGAGATATGATATTTTACTTTTTGTTATAATATTTTTTAATCATCTTTAAGAAAGTTAAGGTGTGTTGTGAATTGAATGGGATCAATCTAGAAAACCAAATCAAAAGTATTTAGATAATAAATATTATCCTAGTTAACAAAACTCAAAAACTAAATAAATACCTTAAGGTGATCTTAAGTAGAAGTGGCAATATGAAAATATATTCTCTTTCCCTCAAATGTGGTGTTTAAAACTATAGAAAACACACCTGAATTTTGATTTGCTATAAATTTAACATTGGGGAACCCATTTAATTACTTAAAATTCAGAATATAAACATTCTATCCAATTTTTCTAGTTTATTTTTACTACTTTGTTTCAGTAAAGACTGAGTCAATGTAAGAAAGTACACTTCAAATCAGGCAGTTTTTAAATTTATATATAGAATGCCCTGGTAAGGGATTGGAGGGGTGAAGGGAGGGCAAGTATAGAGATCAAAAGTAATAAGTAAATAGAAGTGCTCATATTAGTTTACTCATGCTGTGTCCTATCACCTTGGGAAATTAGGATGCTGGACTTCATCATCCATTATTATGTAGGATTGGTGGGGAATATTTTAAACTTACATGAATGGATAGCATCTCCAAGTTAGCTTGATGTGAATAAAAGTGTTAGGGAGATTCATGAACATTTTCTGGTGGCTGATATTGGAACTCCATTTAAGAAAACATGAAGTCTTCACTGTTGTATTGAGATAAATACTGGTACAGCAGCTATACTATACAATACGATACGATACTATAGTATACGATACGATACTATAGGTGTAGGAAGGAGCTGGGCTCCACAGCAGTTAGAATGGAAAGATTGGCCCTGGGTTCTCACCCAGCCATGCTGCCGGGGACAGACTTGCAGGTCTGCTGCCATACAGATGAAAACCCAATTCTGCGCCATCAGGTTGATGGCGACTCCTAGCCCCCCTAAACACAGGGTTGAACTAGCCTGGGAGTTTCTGAGACTGTGGCTGGGGCTGGGAGTAGGACCCCCTTCTTTCTCCAGCGGAAGAGCTGGAGGCTTCAAACTGCTGACTTTGCAGTTTGTTCTACTCTCGTCAAGATGGGGGCACATGGAGGTTAAAGGCTCAAGTAGAGAGAGGCCTTCACCAGGTATGAGGAGTTGCCTTTTGCAATTAAACTCCTCGAACACGCAGAATAACACTCCTCCCTTCACCCTGTTGGGATCTGCCTGTCACTGCTTCGTCCCCTTCTCTGGGTCCCCACAGCTGTCAAAGGCTGCCCTGATCACCCACCGTCTGGCCCCAGGCGAAACACGCTTCGGCTTGGACCACGAAGTACACAAAAACGACTTGACTGTGGCGAAGCCAGATTGGGGCCATGCCTTTGAGAATGAACAGTCTGACACAGGCCTCCCCGATGCAGAAAAACAGAAAGGACACCCAGATGACAGAACAAATATTGAACAAAAATACTCTGCCAGCCCATAACCTGCATCAGAGGTGTCAGCCAGGAGCCTGGCTCTTCACGGGGGAAAGTCTCTCAGCATGAGTAAGCAGTTTTAGCACAGAGCGCTTAGCTTCTGCTGGCATTATAAAACCACCTGGATGGTTCTGAATCTGAGAAATTGGTATATAAAAATGTTGAGGAAAATTAAAATCCCCTTGGTGGCGTAGTGTTAAAGTGCTCAGCCGCCAGCAAAGATGGCATGTCGAAGCTGCCAGCCACTCCCTGGCAGAAAGGGGGAGCAGTGTGCTCCCATTAAGACAGCAGACCGGGACAACCCTAAGGCAGTTGTACCCCGACCTGTTGGAGGACCATGCGTCAGAATCCATTTAATGGCAAACAGAGCAAAAAAATATATATACATGACATTCTATTATTTAAAATAATTTTCCTAGTAGGACAGAATCCATCTCTAGATGAGAATTTACTATTCCCCACTTAGATTATTGCTTAATTTATATTAATGTTCAGTTAAAGCTTGAAAATCAAGTCTGTGTGCTCCTTGTACAAGCCTTCCGAGGTCTCTAGAAGAGACATTGCTGACGTGCTAAAATAAATGTTTCTCACGGCTCTCGACTTTTCAGCTACTGACTTGGATCGTTCATTGGAGGGGCAACTGGGAACTCACAGACAATATTTGAGATTAAAGGGTTTTATTTAAGGAAGTTTACAGGTTACATACAATCAAGGTGAAAAATACATAGGACATGGTTGTCCTGTCAGGAGAAGTCACCAAGTTCTCTTCCAGGTGATAACAAAGACCCAGCAAGCATGGCACTCCTGTGTAAGGTTCAGCCCAAAGCACTTAGCTCCAGCTCTGTGCATCAGCAAACCCAGTTAAGTAGCCAAAGGCCCCCCACTCTACAGGTCAGCCGTAGGTCCCAAAGCACCCAGCTTTACTGATCATGACTTTCGCTTTGCCATGACTGTTCTGTGGGACAATTATCATTACCTCTTACCTGGAACATTTTAAATGTGTAATGTAATTATTTTTCCATATGTAATAAATGTACATCCTAGCTGTTAAGTAGAGGAAGAATGAATCTTTGCTATTTCTAACAATTGCATATATTTAGTAATGTGTTTAAGTGCATAAAATCCTTGGTAGGACTTTGGTACACAGGAAGTTGTGAATTTTCGTAGTTTGTTTTTCCTTCATTTCATTATAAATTTAATACATTTCACTGTTAACTAATACCACCTGAAGCATGGGGCACCTCCTGGGAGTCTTGGGCGACAGGGCATTCTGTGTGTCCGCACACTCACCCTTTCCTTATGGGCCCCACCTGCAGCAGTCTCCGGAGGGTTTCCCTGTGTGCATCAATGCTTCGTGAATGTTAGTAGCAACTCCTGGGTGTGATTTTTCTCATTCCACTTTTTAAAACGTACCAATTCTTTTCCATGTTAGTACAATCAGAATTCTTAAGAACTACTGAAGAAAGGGATATATTTTTTGAAAATTTTCTATTGTTACTTAAAATATGATATCCATATGATCAGTTAAACAGAAACAACAAGAACATAATCTAACTACACACATTAATTTTTTCTAATCACTTTTTAAAATATTACATACTACTAGAGTCTTAGACTTATTTAGAGGGTCTTTAGATGTTTTTAGTCGTATATATTGTTTGCTTTTTAATTAATATCTGTTTGGCTTCACAATTTAGATCGTCAATTCAATGTGGAAGATATACACCTATAAAGTCTTGTTCATAAAGTTAGTCTATGTCTTACAGAGAAATTGATTTGGTCTTTCATTTTACTTATACTCCACCCAGTTCCTTTCGGTCTAATTACAGAGAGTAATTAATTGAATGTCTCCAATATCTATTGTTTGCAAGTACACACAAAAAAAAAACTTGTGTTTTAAATTGAAAATTAGATCCAGCATTTAGATTAGATCCAGGTACTATTGCCTCGTAACTTATTTTTCCAATTAACCAAAATAGATTAATTATCTTTGGTGAGGGATGCTGTTTAAAAAATAATAAAATAATCTGGCTGTGATGTTCCCACGGTGTGTCCATTGTCATATATTTATCACATGTTTTTCATTGCATGCGTCGAGGCCTCTCTTAAGGAACATAAATTGTTTTGTTCACTAACTTCTATCCAAAGAACCAGGTTAGGCAACAATAAATTGGTTCTTTCATGATGGATTATGTGGAGTCAATTACAGTGTAACAGGGTACCTTCACATGGTTGGCACTCAGAAATGTTTCTCTGATTAAGTTCAGCTTATCATTTAAAATTCAGAATGTCAAGGATGGCCTTTTGACTTTTGACTTTGGGGATAGCAGTTGTTATGACATAATGAATTTTCCTCTTTTCCATCTAACATATTACTCTTGATGAATTCCCATGTATTAATTGTGAGTGTGAGAAATGAACTCTGTGACACGTAAAACAATTATGTGTCGAGGGACCGATTCAGCACTGCTCTTCCCAAATCTCCAGAAAGACGCCCATTTTATGATCAGTCACTTGGCGTCTCCCCTGGTTCTCAGTTCTTCAGTCGCTCTCCAGTTATGAAGCTGACACAGTATAGCTTCTTATATCACAAACAAAATATATGACTTTAATACTCATTGCTCGCTTGTTGTGAAGTCTTGCCAATGACACAATGATAAAAGCAAACTAAAACAACAAGACAGGCCCACGTCAGCAAGTCCATTCTGACTCGTCATGACCCTGCATAGGGTTACTGACCCTGTAAACGTGTACAGTTGCTGATTGCCCCACTTTCCTCCCGTGGGACAGTTCTTAGCTTTGAACTCCCAGCTGTTTAGCAATAGCACAATGATTAGTTGAAGGAATCAGGTTATATTTCAAGAAAATAAAATATAATGCTTGAACGCAATGTAAAATCATCTATCATTAACTGGTTAGCCTTTCAGATTAAATAGATACTTTATGTAAACATATAGGCCTTGATTTTTATTACTATAAAAGGCAAACCTTATCAAATGTTTCTCTTTTATAACTCTGACCCACATTTGAACATTAAGTATCGGTGGTGCTTGGCCAATCCATTTGGAAATTTCATTTAAATCAGCAGGACATTAGGTGTGCCCTGTCGGGTGCATTGTGTTTATATGGATTTTAGGGGGATCTTGTCAGTCTTGTTTTATTCTCTTTGCCTGAATCACCTTATGTGTGCCATATTAACCTTATGGAAATATAATAAAATATCTCTCTGAACAGTTATAAAATAAATAAGGAGAAATTGGTGAAATGTGAATACATAAAATCACTAGTGTTTAATATTAAAACAATAGAAATGAATTATTTTAAGATTCAAATCAATATATACTGTAGTATTTAGCCACTTTTAACTCCTAATGCAAACATTTTGGGTTTTTTTGGCAAAGTATATTATTAGGAGATCTCTTCTACATTGACAGAAAACTTCTGAGTGCACAGTCTTCTTGGTGAGATAGAAACAATGAATTAGAATCTACTTTGATGTCTGAGTGCTTTTTTTATTGTTGTTTTTGGTAGCTTCCCTAAAAAGCATTAATAAAAATCCCTCTGAAGATGCATGTTTTTCAAATGAACACCAATTTGTATTTTTAAAGCTACTCTTCTATTTTGCAACTACCTGTGGCAGATTCCATTAACCATTGTGGTAGGAAATAGAAGCCATGTGTCTTCAGAAGCAATTATTTGGGTGTCTAACAAATCAGGTAAGATATATATTCTCCCCTGTGGACAATTGGTTTCAGATAATTGTTCAGCAACTTAACCTCTGGTTTCTGGGGTTATAAAAATGTGCATAAAGACAAACTAGAAAGAGAAGATGGAAGAATGATAATCACCTCTACAAGATAAGAAAGCATAAGAGGATCTCTTCTGTATAATTTCTGACTCATCCAATTTCACCCTGCCTATATAATTCTTGTTTATTCGTTCCTTTCATGGTGAAGAGAAAACATTTAAATGCTTTTGTAGATCTCATCGTAGCTGTTTTAAACTGTATAATTTCATAATCACACATTTAATTAAAATGTAAGCAGAACTCCCATTAGAGCAGTGTCTCACAAACTGAAACTGAGGCAACAGTTTTAATCCCATTCCACTGTCTTTGCATTTTCAGACTATCTCTTTTAGAGACCAGAGAAGCAATATCCTTCATGGGATTAGATAATTATAATTATTGGATTTGAAGGGAGAGGATTAGAGTTGTCCTCAAAGTGCACCCTTTGGGGGTCAAACCTCAAGGTGCAGGGAGAAGAGCCAGTTCATTGTCTTTCTACCCACAGACCCAGTGCTATCAAATAGATTCCAACTCCCAGCAGTCCTCGGACACGGGAGCACTGCCCCTTAGGGTGTCCCAGGCTGTACCTGCACGCACAGGACACCGGTGTCCTCTTTCACCCCCAGAGGAGCTGTGAGACTGAACCAGGGACGCTTAGTTAGCAGCTGTTGCTCTTTGACCCCAGCACCACCAGGGCTCCTTATTGTCTGTGTAAATGGCGCCAAACAGGAGAGGGGCCTATTTGCAATCACTCACAGAAGAGTACTTGAGTCCCTTCTAAGTCCTTCATGGACAGCAGGGTCCACATGAGGGTTCCTTTTGCTCCGCTTCCCAGCGAGTTGGAGAAAAGGCGATGATCATCTTCTATTAACACTTCAGTGGCACTAAGAAGGTCACATTTTTCTACCTTTTTCCCCTTGCTGCTTTCACCAATGCTGTTAGTGTATTTTAATTCTTTATGCTATAAACATCATTTTGAGCATATATCTTTTGTTTTAAGTAAATAAACAAATGTTTGTTTCATTTCATACATGGCACAGTTAAGTACTCAAAATAGATGCATGGCTACATATAGGCAAAATGTACTGAATCCAGAATGTAATCTGACTATCAGAAACATAAACACTTGTAATTCCCAGGGGTGAAGGTTACTCATAATTTCGTGTTAATGTAATTTTAATATGAAACTGCATATTATAAAGAGTTACAATTCCATTCACGTTTATTGTATATAAGACATTCACATGTAATGTGGTGGTACATTGAAATGCTGACTGTAACATTTATTGGTTTCTTCTCCTTTAAAATAACTCATTACAATTTGTTCTTTTAATTGCTTTGAGTTAGCGTTTATTTCGTGATTCTGAATTCACACTTACTATCTTATTTTCCTTTATAATTCTCTTTTATCCCCATGAAGCACCTTTACTTGAATACATAATATGTTATTACATGGTGAATGAAACTAGGGAGTTGTAATTGTCCAACGATTTGAATTATGCCATCCCTCCATACATTTCTTAGAAACATGAGATATAATATCTTCAGAAATAAACTACGACATATCCCTTTGAAATGTAGAGTGGAAATGAGAAAGTTAAAGAAATGTAGAAGTACTTACTGATTATATATTTGAATCAGCCTAAACACTCAGCTTAGAAGGTGAGGGCTATAGGGAGTCTGTTCTTACTGGAAACCTGCTGGAGAAGGTATTTCCTCTTTATCCTTTACTTTCTCCTTTTTGGGAAGACCATAAGCCGTCCCTTGACCAATACAGGTTGTACTTGAGAGATTGCTTCATCTTGAGTTATTAATCAGGATAATGACAGTCCATTCTTTCAACATGTTTGCCTTAAATATCACCAATGTTAATATGAAGAACTGCTATGAAGAACTGCACAGGTATACGCTTTAAAACTCTAGGGGATGCTATTTATGAAGGGGGTATTGTGAGTGGCACATCCCCACCCCACAGTCAGGCACTGCACACATATCAGAGTGTAAGGTGTCCTTTTGTTTCAATCCCAGCAGTGTTCTCTATTTGACACGAACATGGTAACACTTAATACTTAAGGTTGCTCAATACCGTCAAGTGTTTACTCAATAGCAAGTAAGTTTTCCACATGTCACTTGAAGGCCTTATAAATGCTTTATAAATGCACAAATTGGGGTGACCGATTCCCAGTGAAGCTAAAAATAAAAGTCATCTTTCTAGTTTGCCTTTTTCAGTGTCATTTTACCTATGCACCATCTTCTCTTGAAGTCCTGAACTTCGATGAGGCCTAGTAAAAACCTGACACCACACTATAATTAGGTAAAAAGAAAAGATTGGTTAACCTCAACTTCTTTTATATGTTATCTCCTATTTTATTCAAAACAAACAACTAATGTACATGAAAAGTATCTGCATTAAGCCAGGGAGAAAAACGCATTGGTCAATTGTTATAAACACATGTAAAAAAATGCCAAATTTTAATGACAACAACCAGATCAATGTTTTGTAATTTTTCATGGTCAGTAAAGATTTTATTTCACATATATTCACACAAGGCCATAGTTAATTATAAAGTTTAAATTTGATTATCATCATCATATTTTCTTGAGAGTTAAATTTTTGAAGCCCTTTGGATAAATATATAATTATTTCTAAAGATGACATAAAACGCTACCTAAAGTATTAAGTCAATTTTTAAGTTATTAGAAACAGCCAAAATTTTTTCTCTCTTTCATTTTCACTGAGAAAATACCAACAATCTAGGCATTATAAATGTAATAGCTTGCATATTTACTGGATATTTGCTTACCCAAGAGTGGAAGGCAATACATTCAGTTACATTTTAGGAAAGAACACAGTCAGAATAGAGTAGACACTGGCTCTGAAAGGTCAGTAAACACTAAACTAGTGCTGAAGTGCTCTCACCTTTGCCTTCAGCATTGGCTTACTTGAGACTCAGAAGCCCTTAGAAGCAATATGATTTTAATCCCCATCTTCTAAATGAGTTTATTACAATTTGATGGTAACTTGGATCAAGTCCGTTGGCAAATTAGGTAAAGAGCTAGGTCTAGGGCTGTGATTTTCTTCTGTTATTTTTAATACTTCTCTCATGAGCACACCCTTATTTACCGTGGATAAAATTGTAAAGTTTTGTTAGGCTGTCTGGGCGATCTCTTAGTTATGTAACACTTTGTCATTGGGTGTATGCCAGTGACTCTTAAAGAGCTACAGAACATTATCTCATTTAATTCTCTTACAAGTTTAGGGAGGAAGTCCACCTAAGTTATCACAGAGTTTATTGTGTATTTCCAGTTTTGTTATCCTGGTTGACATTTCTTCTCATCTGCAGCCAGCCAAGTTTGTAAAGAATATATCACCTTCTTCTTTTGGTCCTGGGGTGTGTGTGTTGGGTGTGTGTTTTGGGTGTGTGTGTTGGGTGTGTGTGTTGGGTGTGTGTTGGGTGTGTGGTGGTGGTAAATGAATGATAAGAACTAAAATATTTTAAAGTATTAACTGCTCTGTGTTTTGATATGGCCTAAGACTTGTGTCATTTTGGGAACATTCCAAATAGAAATTTTAATTATTATTACCGACCCTCAAAATATAGCTTCCATAATTTTTTATGGTTCTCATCATGCACTGTACATCACGAGGCCATGGAAAAAGAACACTTTAAAATTCATTGCTTGCCATTAGTTAATTTGAAGAATATTTTAGGGATATAATTAACTAGAACTGAAAAGGTATTTAAGAATGTATTACTATATCTTGCCAGGGATTATTTCTCTACAGATTTCACTTATACCAGAGACATAAAAATATTCACGAACAGTAATAACCTTCAGGTTTTAGTTATCAGTTTAATAATGGCAAACTTAAAAGCAGGAGATGGCTGCCTTTTATTTCCTTTCCTTCTTTTTTACTGACCAGACTACATAAAAGGGGTAAGAATTGCTTTTATCATTTATACATACATATTATTTTAATTTGAGTATAGATTTAAATTTTTGAATAAAATTGATTTAAAAACAAGAGCCAATTATATCACATGAGATTTATATAAAAGATGAGCATGAAATAACTTTTAAATTATATTTAATAATTATAAATCATGACAATTTGAAACCTGTAAAACTCTAAATTATATGATCAGATATGAGGCTTGAATTTTAAATATTATCACCTATAAAGTGATTACTTAAGGAGTGGGGAGATCCAATTTATTCTGTGAATTCAGACATGATTTTAATATTTTATAAGGAATAGATCATTGTGAACTTACAGATGCATGAAAATAAAGTCAAAGTTGATCAACAGAAACAGTATCCTTAATGTTTCAATTTTATTTTTTATACTTGCCACATTTTCTTGTTAACTATATCTCTTGTCATCATTGCATCCATAAAATGGGGATGATATTCTAAAGCTTCTTTATAGCAATTGTGTGGATAAACATTGAAGTTTTGAAGAAAAGGAGATTATAAAGTATCATAGGTAGAGAAAATCATTCATACTCTAAAATAGAACTTGATAGACTTTTCCTTCTGCATACCACTATTAAACTAGAGATCAATTGTCAGCCTAAGAGAATGTGTACCATTTCTTTTCCATTGAATTGTAGCATTGAAAGGGACCTTATAGGCCATTGTTTGTCCATCAGGTTATAGGTAAAGTGGTTTTAAAAAAGGAATATGCTATCGAAGTTTAAACATTTATGTATATAGATGTATAGTCGGGCATGACTTTCTTGCCCCTATTCTAGTTTATTTTAACTGTCATATTTCTCCTTTCAAATTAAAAAGAGAGAAGGAATGTGAAAATGTGTATTTTATGATAGTAAAAGCACTATACCACGTTGTGTCAGGAGCATAGACCAGACTAGAAAGAAGCCTAGATGGTGGAAGACCTGAGATGGACTATTTTCAGCTGTGTTGGACAATTGAATTACAACTGTCTGAACCTCGTTTGCACGGGTACTACATATAAATGTGGCCAAAGTACAGTGCTTTGAAACATTAAATATTAGATTTTTTTCAATAGTTTGGGATTATATTTTAGTGGACTGTAATAGGTGCCTCTTCATCTTGCTGGCATGTTTGGACTAAATCTTCCACTTCATTCCAGTTTTGAGCAATTAATGACCACTTTTGTCCACGATACCTTTTGTGGTAGTAGAATTATTTTCTGATGGACTCTATGTAAAGAGATTCCATTCAAAAACTATATGTTTGAATGCGTCCTTGGGGAAATAATAGGAAAACCTGATTTGGAGTCTGAGATGTAAAAACATTGACAATGGACTGAAGCTGACTCCAATGGGCTGCACATGGTCTCTGTGATACATTTTCTGGTGTGAGCTATCATGGAAATGATTTATTTTTCCCTTGGGCATGAGACACTGTTTTAGCATAAGCTCTGCTGAATCCTGGAGGCTTTGTAGATAGAGAACATGAACACATGCTATAGTAAACGGTGGCATAGCAAGCTAAGCATTTGGACTGCAAGCTGGTTCAAACTAGCCAGCTGTTCCTTCAGAGAAAGATGAGGCTAGCTGACCTCATAACCAGAGCAGCAGTTCCGTTCTTCCCGATAGGGTCACTGTGAGTTAGAACTGACTCCATGGCAGTGGTTTTATACATGTATACGTGTACACTTACATATATTTCCTTACATTTATGCACAAAGATTAAAAATATTTTATTTAAAGAGTATGCAGGTTCTAGGACACACAAGGTCTGAAAGCATCCACAATGAAGTACAAAATCATTGGAATTGTGACCTATGGTTTGTAAATAAATAAGGAAACAATTGAAAATGAATAGCATTCTCCATATGTACCATATTTGAAGGAGTTAAATGTGTAAGAAGTTATAAGATTGTTTTTACCAGCTCGCTTTCTTTAATTGAATTACCTGGCTAATATAATCAAGTTACTATTTTCCAAGGTGATTCCAATAAGCAGAATTTATTATCTTTGTTTTTAATTATGTGTAGAAATATTAGAGTCTTAAGTAAATGCAGTTTCTTTTTCCGGCGTTATTGATGATGCTGCATCATCTGTTATTTATAGTATTTCCAAGAAAGCACAAGGAAGAGGCAAGGAACACCCATGACTGTGAAATAAATGAGCTCGATTGTTTTAATAACTTTCTTACTGAACGCGTTAAGAGAATGTAGTTCTCAAAACTTTTCCCTTCATTCTAATCATACTATATGCATATATAGTCTATGTCACACAGACACAAGTACATGTTAGGTCACATGTATGTTGAAAAAACAATTATGTGTAGGGGATAGGGATTTTATCAGGAATAGAGGCTAGTTATAACCTACTAAACATTTACTAGTATATCCTAGATGCAAATGATTACGTGAAAGATTAGCTTTTAATTGAGCAATAATAATTATTAGTAACTTTACACTTGGTATTAAGAAAATATACTTTATATATCATTAACATCTAAATCTATTTCATTCTGAAAAACATGCTGTTTGTAGAGCACCACAGGATCACTTCTCTGGGCAAAGGAAGCTGGTTGTTGGGGAACATCAATCAAACCGGATACTTTAGGGTCAACTATGACCTAAGGAATTGGAGATTATTAATCGAACAGTTAATAAGGAACCATGAGGTAAATTCTGGATTTTCTCTTTAAGATCCGTTTTCAGATGTGAACCCTGGATTTTAATTCTAAATTTCTAACCAGGACAATATTTTTCTGGTTGGCCTCATAGGTTCTCTCAGTCAGTAACCGAGCAGGTTTGATCGACGATGCCTTCAGCCTAGCCAGGTAGGTGTGTTTTCCTATGCAACTACCCAATCAAGACTCACACTAGTGAGACTTTCTCTATTAAACTCAATCGCGTGTATGTTTTGAGTAATCTTTTGAAATAATTTGTTTCATGTGCTCTGGGGGTGGGATATGAATTATAATCATATAATCTTGATCAATAGTTAGCCATAGGGTGTTTCTGAGTCAGAAGAAGCTTGATCAATTTCTACTGAAAATTCGATTGACCACTCTGGAGATTAATAATTGCTTCACCATTTCACTAATTAACTCTACAAAATGGCCATTGCACCATATTTAATGTTTGATAGACTACACTTTTCAGTGTTAGCAGTTTTTTTCTCTTACATAGATTAGTATAGCTTTTTAAAATGTGGTGCATTATGAAAAGCTATTGCTTTCAGAAACAGGTAGTTCCAAATTTTGATTAAAAATGCAGATTAAACATCTCAAGAAAAGAGTCATAACAATCTTATAGTAGCATTTTCATTGATATTTTTCATAATTTGTTATACTATTAAAGTAAATTATGCTTTGCATAATTAAATAAAATTATTTAAATTAAATAATTTGAAAATAAACCCAAGTGATTTATTCAGTTTGGAGACGAACTAGTAAAACAGCTCAGTTCTGAATTGTTTGTACTGCTTCACATGCAAATTTTAATTTACTAATTTGATTTTACAAGCTACAGATTAGGACACAGTGGTTCTCTTAACTTAAGTGTTTGTCATTATTCGTTATGTTAATTCTCCTATGATACTGTGAAAACCACCTAGAGATGTCTCGTGCATTAGGCACTGTCTCATAACGGGGCATTAAACTGCTTTCACAGTGTGCACATCCCATCACATAGCAACTTTCTTCTGCATGTTAAAAAGCATATAGTTCCCTAGAGCTTTGTATTTAATCAAAACTAATGAGTCTAAATATCGATCCCAGATAATTACTTTGATAGAGGCAAAATCAAAGCTTGGAATCAGGTTTCAGAAAACAGCACTCATTAAATAAATAATAATATATATAAGGAAAACCTCATTTAAAAAAAGGTAAAGGACTTTCAGTGGTTCTTTTAAAAGAAATTTATATCTGGCCTTTGCTGTTTCCTTGTTAAAGAAGCCAAGAACCAGTATCAATATTTTCTGTTACTTGATGTCAGTGCCTCATTTTGGGTGGAACTTCAGGTTCAAAAATAGCTGCTCACAGAATGCTAAGACTAAGGATCATTTAGCAGCAATAAAATGTCTAATACAGTTGTATTTATTCAAAACAGTTGTTTAATTAGAAGCATTTTTTGCTTACAACCAGGTAATTAAGAATTATTCCATATTACAGCATCAACTTATTGGGCAAACATTTAGAAATAATAGAGATTGAGAGGATCTCCTTAGATACCGATGTGTGAAAATAATGATTAAGAGGTATTTTTTGCTTGAAAGTATGATGCAAAGACTTTAAAGTATGTTTTAGATACAGTGGAAAGATTAAGTCGACATAGAAGTTCCAAAAAATCCAGAAAGTCAATGAGCATACACTTACTCCAATATTTCACCCAGAGAAAATCAAGACAAGCAAGTAGTGCAATAGATTACCACAGAAAGTTAAAGTAGCTAGAAGAAAACTTATATCATGAACTAACAATTAACTGAAACTTAAAAGGCACCAGACACAAATCTGTGTACAGTTATTCATTTAATGAATAATTGATAAAGCCTTATGAAATATGTAGGATTGGTTGTTGCTGCTGTCGGTGCCCTTATGTCTGTTCTGACGTACAGTTACCCCATGTAAAACAGGACACAACATGCCAGTCCCGTGCCGCGCTCCCCCTCTGTTCTTATGTCCAATCCTATTGTTGCACCACAGCGTCAAGACGTCTTTGTCTCTGCTCCTCTGCTTTACCAAGTGTGCTATTCCTTTCTAGGGGCGGGTCTCCATCATGCCCATAGTAAATGAGATGAAGTTCAAGCAGCATTATGGCTGCCCATCTTCTGAGACAGATTGGTTTATTCACTTCACATGCATTGTATTCTCAATATTTTCTTGCCAGCACCATGATTCAAATGTGTTGACTCTTCTTCAGTCTTCCTTATTCAGTGTCCAACTTATCATGGTCACATGCGTGTGAGGTAATTGAAAAGACCATGGCACCTTAGTCCTCAAAGTAACATCCTTGCCTTTCAAAAGTTTGTTTTTTATATGTCGAATGATCCTGTTACTGTTTTATAAATAAGGAAGCTGAGGATCAGAGAAGTCGTTGAACCTGAACCTGACCACGTAACGCTGCTAGCACGTGTGTGCATCCAACTTGTAGGACGGTCGAACCCATACTGTTAAAAAGGACAAGAGTCTACACTTCAACAGCAATGCCATTTATTTTAATAAAAGGGAAGTTTACTTTAGAAAACTGAAGGACTTTAAAAAGACATTTCTATAAAGAGGGGGAACCCCGCCCCCCAAATGGAGAAAAAAGCCCCACTGGGCATAACTTTCACACTATGCATTTTTCTTGGTAGGTGAGTAACTTGCTCTTAGCGCACCCAGTGGCGTCACCTGGGAAAGTTCTTTCTGGTCTCAGTGAATTTTTTTTTTTTTTGTAGAAGTAATATCACTGGAAATCAGTTTTTCTTTTGGCCAATTTAAGAGAACAGGATGCAGTTGTGAAATTTTATTTCCTGCCTGGAAAATATGCTTCAGAAACTCAAGTGTATGAATGCTTTTCTTATTTCAAGAAAGGTAAAATGCCGATTGATGATAAAACTCATTCTAGACATCCATCGACATCTCAAAAAGACAAAAATGTTGACTCATAATCCACTTGGAGTTCCTTCCACCAGGTCAGATTATTAATCAAGCTTTCTATTTAGAGGTTCTGAAATGATAGAGTAACTGTGCCACAAAAAAGACCTTATTTGTGGCAGATGGGACTCTGGTTCTGCCACCACAACAATGCACCTGCTCAGGTAGCCATCTCAGTGTGCCAATTTGGGGTGAAAAAACAGCATGCCCCTCTGGCCCCATGCATCTTAACTCACCTGACCTCACTCTGTGCACCTTCTTTTTATGTCCGTGAATCCAGAGGGACATGAAAGGACAGCAATTTGACGACACAGAAGGTGAAGAAAATAATGAGGGAGGTACTGTCAGCCATCCGAACAGATGACTTTTAATGTTTCCAAGAATGGAATCACAAATATGACAAATGTGTTAAGGGTAATGGAGAGTACTTTGAAGGCGATAAAGGTTGTTTTATTTAAAAATTTTAAATTTATAGTTTTGAAAAAATAATTCCATTTATTTTTTCCCTTTAGTGGGTACCTTCTCGTATTCTGAAAGTTTTAGAATGCTTATGAGAAAACAAGTAGTGATATTTTAAAGACAGAGAGCAAAAGAAAATGGAAAATATGTGAATATTTTTCACTCATTCACATTAACATGTTAATTTTAAATGTAATATTTAAAATATTTATAACCTTTGTCTGTCTGTTAGAATATTATTAGAAATATATCCCCTAATTTATATTTCTTGTTGACTGAGTCAGAACATTGCTTTCCATTTTAATTTTGGAAGTCTTAAACACTGAAACAAACCATTTTATTCTCATTTATTAAAATTCACCAGGGAATATGCAAATGTTATTAGAGCAATAATTATGAATTTTTAAAATGATCATGAGATACCTTCATTTTAACATATGTAGTTGTAAACAAAGCCACATGGATGTAACACCCAAGAATCAAATCTCCTCAATGTGTGGAAAGGCAGATAGGGAAGCTCCGTATCCTTATCCAGAATTAGAACAAGGCAAACTATGGAACAAACCATCAATTGCTATTGTGCAAGTTCAAATTGAAACTGAAAAAGATGAGAACAAGTCTAGTAGGAAAAAAATGTAAGAGTATTCAGGTGAGTATATCCCACCTGAATTTAGAGAATATCTCAATAATAGCCTTGCAGCATTGCCTGATCATTAATGATAAAAGACTAGATGATTCCTGGATGACATCATGAGCATCATAGATGAAGGGAGCAAAAGGTCATTAAAAAGACAGGAAAGATAGAAGACATCAAAGTAGATGTCAGAAGGGACTCTGAACCTTGCTATTTATTGATCATAGAGCAACTAAAGCAAATGGAAAAATTAAAGACAAAGTAAAAGCTGACTTGAAAGTTTTATAGGCTCGCTCAAGAAGACAAGTGAAGCATTATGATGAATATGCATGAACATTCAGTTAGAAATCCTACACAGAACAACATGCAGCATTTTTCAAAATGAAATAAATAAGGAAAAAACTCAAGCCTTGAGCGAAAATACCAAAGGATTCTATGGAAAATATGCTTAATAATGCAGGAAGTATTAAAATAAGAATGAAAGAATCATAGTTACTGTACCCAAAAATTTGGTCACATTCAACCATTTTAGAGGTAGCATCTTAATCAAGAACCAATAGTATAACAGGAAGAAGCCCAAGCTTCACTGAAAATATTGAAGAAAAAAAAGATTCAGGAATGGACAGAATAGCAATTGAGATATTTCAATAACTAGCCATAAGCTGGAAACACTCCCTCATCCATGTCAAGTATTATAGGAAACAGCTACCCCATCAACCAACTGGAAGAAATTCATGTATTTGCTCATTCCAAAGAAAAGTGGCCTAATATGTTGTGTAAATTATTAAAACAAAATCATAATATCACATGAAAGTAAATTTTTGCTGATAATAAGTTTAAAATAGTTATAACAATACATAGAGAAAAGACAGAAATTCAAGCTGGATTGAGAAGAGGATGTGAGATGAACTATATGATTGTAGATATCAGATGGATGCGTTTTGTTGACAATGCACAGGCATTTGATTGTGTATCCCAAAACAACCTATGGATTACTCTACAAAGAATACTTAATAGCGCTCATGCAGAGCCTATAGAAAGACCCAGAAGCAGTCACTGGGCAATCAAGGGGATGCTGAGAAAAATGATCCCAGAAGCCAGACTGCAAGAAGAACGCACCATCATGATTGTAAAAAGGCTCATAAACAACTTTCCATATGCAGATGGCACACCTTGCTTGCCAGCAGTCAAGAGGACCTGAAGCATTTACTGATAAAGATAAAAGGCTACAGCATTCAGCATGGATTGTACTTCTCCCTAAGGAAAAAATAAATCCTCACAATTCTGCCTAATGAAAAATAAATACAACTGAACTAATAGGGACATCATGATAAATGGAAGGCGGTGGTGGGGAGAATTGAAATTGTGAAGCATTTTGTTTTATTTGATACCACAATTACACTCATGCAAAGAAGCAATCGAGACATCAATTAAATCTGTAAAAGGATTATTTAATATGTTAAAGAGCAAAGATGTCACTTGCAGGATTAAAGTGTGCCTTATCAAAGTCATGATATTTTCAATCTCTTCATGTGCATGAGAAAGATGGACACAGACTGGAGAATAATGAGTCATTTGAATATGGTATTGACAAAGAATATTGTATTTACCTGGGTTGCCAGAAAAAGTGACCAGACTGTCTTTGAAACAGTACAGACCAAATGCTTCTTCGAGGTAAGGCTGGTGAGACTTACGTCAAGTACTTTGAACGTGTCATCAGGAGGGGCTAGTCCACAGTTGAGAGTGAGTGAAAAAGAAAAAGGTACTCATGTGCAAAGTGAAATTACTCCATCAATATTTCAAGGCTGGTACCATTGGAAAGCAGATAGCCAGGCCTTCTTCTCAGAAAGTTCCGGATAAATTTGATCCACCAACCTTTGGGTTAGTAGCTGAACGCTTCCTATTTGCACCACTTGGGTACTTACTCTTCTACAGGTGGGAACTCCAACTGTGAAAATGAACCCAAGTTCCTGTCTGGCATCAGAGGAGCTGCTAGAACATTTCACAGTTGCCCACCGCTGAGATTATCTGGGAGAATTACTGACCTTCAATCCAAAGTAGCTAGTGCTTTGGCAGGAACAAAATGTCTCCTCCGAGGAGCCCTGGTGGCATAGTAATCACTCATCAGCCTGCTAATGGTAAAGCCAGCAGCCAGAAATCACCATCTGCTCCTGGAGTGAAAGCTGGGACTTAATACTCCCAAGAAGAATTAAAGCAGTGGTTCTCAACCTGTGGGTCGCAACTCCTGTGGGGGTGGAACGGCCCTTTCACAGAGGTCTCCTGATTCAAAACAGTAGCAAAATGACAGTGATGAAGTGGCAATGAAAATAATTCTATGAGAGGACCTGATGCAAAGGGCTTAAGTGGAGAGCAAATGCTTTGAGAATGATTGGGGCAGGGAATGTATGAATGTGCTTTATACAATTGATGTATGTATACGTATGGATTGTGATAAGAGTTGTATGAGTCCCTAATAAAATGTAAAAAAAGAAAAAAGAAAGATCAATAAATAAAACTGAGAAAAATTTTAAAAAGAGTTGTATGAGCCCCTAATAAAATGTTGGGTTTTTTTTTAAAAAGAAAAGAAAAGAATTCTGTGGTTGGGGGGTCACTCCCCCATGAGGAACTGTGTGACAGGATCACAGCATTAGGAAGGTGGAGCACCACTGTGTTCGAGTCTCAGAAACCTCCAGGCACGGTTCCATCTTGTCCTATAGGGTTGCTCTGAGTCGCCATCAACTCGATGGCAGTGAGTTTGGTGTGGGGTTTCATTGCCAAAATGGTTGCAATGATCCCACACAGGAAAGGTTGTAAGAGTGCGCAGTGTTTCTTTCTGTTGTGCTTGTCACTACGAGTTGGAATTAACTCTGAGGCACTAACCACAAGAAATCCAAACTTAGATTTAATTGGGGAAATGTTTTGCATTTACTTGGACTTGCAGGACATACATATTTTAGTATATGCTAGTAAATTCTCTAATTATGTTATTTAATCTATTGTCAACCTTTGGAGTCTGACTACATCCTGCTCCATTAAGCATGTTCAAAGAGACTGAGTAGAAGATAGCAAATATTCATGAAATTCTCGAAGGATCTCATTCCTACTTCTCAGTAAAAGCACTTCATGAACTGGTCACTATCAAAATTGTATAGCTGAGAAATCAAGGTTAAAAGTCACTCAGCTCAGCAAAAATTGGGCAGCTCTTAAGTTAGGGATGGGGGATAACCTCAAACAATTGAGCAGCAGTTGTTCTGACCCCAAATCATAGGAATTTTGCCCAGTATTTGAAAATTCTTAAATCCCCGTTTGCTTAGTCAATTGAAGATATAAGTATTCATTTAAAAAATGGTTCTACTTTAAAAAAAAGCCTTGTCTACCCTCCCCAGCAAGAATAGGTATTTTTTTTAGCAAGTCCAGTGTGTGTTTGTGTGTGTGTGTTTGTGTGTGTGTGAGAGAGAGAGAGAGAGAGAGAGAGAGAGAGAGACAGATTTGCCAATTGGAAATCCTAGGGGGTAATTCTGTATTGTTCTATATACTTCGTGTGAACTGGCAACATGCTTGGTAGAGGAGCACTGATGACATAGTGCTTACCTGTTGGTCTGAAATCTGAAAGGTCAGCAGTTTGAAATCACCAAATTCTACACAGGATTGAAAGATGAGGCTTTCAATTCCTGTCAAGAGTTACAGTCTCAGTGCTGTCCTCTGAAGTGCATTCTTCTAGCGAAGGGGTGGGGGTGTCCACATAGTTGGGTTTGGGGCTGGCCCCGCACACCTGTCTATCGGTTCCCTGGTACATGCCGGTATGTTGTAGTCACATCTTGGCACATGGGGTTGAAGACTGGTCTCTCTCCTACAGCCTGGGGAGAGGGGCACATCTGATTAGAGCACACAGGAGAAAGGAAAAGGGATGGAGAGGGAGGGGAACTCATCCTGGCCCAGCAAGCCCCAAGGACGATATTTCTGCACAGATCAGACAATGCACAGAGAGGACCATAGGGCTGGCCCCACTATGAGGCACAACGTCCCTCACTGAGCCATAGCGCTAAGGGGGACAACACTGCAGACACAGTGCATGTGCCAGTCTGACCCCATCACCCTGGAGGGAAACACCGAAGGCATGCAACAGAGCAGCAAGGGGAACAAAGTGGTGAAATCTCCAGTGAATACAAAAAATAGACTTTGGAGACAGAATGTGAGACCCCATCAGACTTGACTAGAAAGCACTCTTAAAGGCTAGCAAAGAGACCTTGAACTATTTAGAGGCTTTTCCATTTTTATCAGTGGCTTTCTTTTTGGTTTTGGTTATTTTATTGTTTTGTTGATTTTGACTTCCTTTGTTGTCTCTTTTGGCTTTGCCTGGTTTTTGTGCTTATTAATGTCTCTGCATGTCTTCTATCTAAATAAGATAGGTGGGATAAACAATTCGGAGAAGATAAGAATGGACTGATGATTCTGGAGGGATACTGGAGAAAGGGAGGTGGGAGAAAGGAAGGGGATGAGATACCAACCCAGGGATAAGAGAACAAGAAGTGAATTAAAATCAATGGAGAGAAAGACTTCAGATGCCTAGTGGGCCCTAACCAAGGGCAATGTTGCAGCAAGGATTACTAAACCCAAATGAAGGCCTAACATGAACATGATGGTGGGACAAGAGGAACGTAAAAGGAAATAGAGGAAAGAACCAGGAGGCGCAAAGAACATTTATAGATGTCTAAATACAGGCATGTACATATGTAAATATATAATGAGAGGGGAATAGATCTATGTACATATATCTATATGTTAAGAATTAAGGTTGTAGATGGACATCGGGCCTCGACTCAAGTACTCCCTCAATACAGGAACATTTTTTTTCTAATAATCTGGCATTCTGTGATGCTCACCTTCCCAACAAAATCACTGAAGACAAAATGAGTGCATAAGCAAATGTGGTGAAGAAAGCTGATGGTGCCCGGGTATCAAATGATATACCATCTGGGGTCTTAAAAGCTTGAAGATAAACAAGTGGTCATATAGTTGAGAAGCCACAAAGCCCACATGGAAGAAACACACCAGCCTGTGCGATCATGATGTGTCAAAAGGATCAGGTATTAGGCATCTAAGACCCAGAACAAAATTATACTCAATGTGAATGGGAGTGGGGGGTTGGGGGGAGAAGTAGAGACCCAAAGCCTGTAGGTAGACAATTGGACATCCCCTCACAGAAGGGTCACAAGGAAGAGATGAGCCAGTGCAGTAGAGCACCATTGAAACACACAACTTTCCTCTAATTCTTTAATGCTTCCTTCCCCCACACTATCATGACCTCAATTCTACCTTACAAATCGGATTAGACCAAAACATGCACAGTGCTACATATAAGAGCCTGCAACACAGGGAATCCATAAACCCCTCTGGGCCAACAATGAGAATAGAGATACCAGGAGGATAAGGGGAAGGTGAGGGGAGAAAGGAGAAATCGATCACAAGGATCAACATAAACCCCCTCCCATGGGGACGAACAACAGAAAACTGGGTGAGGGGCAACAGAGGAAGATTTAAGATATGAAAATAATAATCTATAACTCATCAAGAGTTCAGGAGGGTGGTGGGTAGGGGGGGAGGGAGAAAAATGAGGAGCTGATATGAAGGGCTCAAGTAGAAAGAAAATGCTTTGAAAATGAGGATGGCAGCATCTGTGCAAATGGGCTCGACACAATAGATGATTGTATGGATTGTGATCAGAGATGTAAGAGCCCCCAATAAAAGTAATTAAAAAAAAGTTACAGTCTTTGAAACTCAAAGGGACCGTTCTACGCTGCCCTATAGACTCGCTGTGGGTCTGCATTGACTGGGTTGCAGTGGGTTAGAGTGAGTTAGATGAGTGTAGCCTTATCCTGAGGATAGTGCATTATCTCTTCCTTATACTACTGCTTGCTACTCCAATCCATAGTGCAATGTTGTATTTGTATGTGTTGTTGAATTAATCAGTCATTGATTGTTGAAAGGATCGACTTCTATGCAACTCTTTTCAGTAAACTGCTCTAGGTATTCTTATTTATGGCTATATTAAAATATATAAGTAACCACTGAACGCTTTCTAATTGTCAAGACTAAAACAAAACATAAATATAGTATGAAAACCTTCTTTTGCTCTTGCTCCATACTCATTTAACCCTCCTCAGATGTGAAAGTACTAATACTATATGCTCATTCATTCTTTGTATTTTCACAGGGTTTAATATTTACATATGAAAGCATTCGTTCTCTACTCTCATTTGTAAAAATATGTCTGGAGAGTTTGATTCTAATTTTTCAGTACTATAATCATGACTGCAGTGAATATTTTGAACAATCTTTTATTATAAAAATGACTTATTAATTTGTTATTGTAAGTGGAATATTTGATACAAAATGTATAAACAGTTTGATACATTCCAAGAGATTCTACCAGTGTAAAGGTTCATCAACCACGCACCTAAAAATTCCAATTCCCTCACAACTCAAAGCGAATACAATAGGTAGTATAAATACTTTTAAGTTTTTAACGTTTAGCAAATGTGATTATGCATCCTTCCAAATGTATTTGTGAATTTTGATTTTTATTCTGTGAAGTGTTTTCTGATTAATGAAGGATTAAAGCATAATAGAAAATCAACAAAGGGTTTTTTCTTTTATCCTACTTTATTTTCATTGTTGTGGGTATCTGGGATGTTAATCCTTTTTCTAGGCTACATTTTATTGGATGTTTTCACAGTACTATGTTGATTTCTTTATTTTAACTTTGTTGGGTAGTTTACATTCAAAGAATGTTCCAAATTGTCAAACTATTCCTTTTGTGGCTCTCTAGGTCTACTGTCCATAGAAGGCTCCCCTAAGAATTTAGAATATCTTTGTACTTCAGTTGTTACTTTAGTTTGCAATACAATTCGTCAACTCTTTCTTCTCTTTTATTATACGGGATAAAATGTAGATCTAATTTCCTTTAGCATTAACACACTCATAACCAGTTATTTTAATTAATTTTAAGCACTTTTATTTGGTAATTTTATATAATATCTTACTATTTACAGGGGATTGTCATTGGTCTGTTGGTATTCTTTTGGGCTTTGTTTTTGTTGTTGTTTGGCTCCCATACTGTGTGGTTCTCTTTACATTACTGTATAGGATGGCATCATTGGTAAACATTTCCTGTTGCTCTTCTTTGAAACCTGACAGTTTTTCTCTTATTAGCAATTTTGTAATCAGTTTGGCATATTACATTAAAACTCTATTTTGACTTTGACTGAATATGCATGGGATGTATGAAATACTGTATGGAGAGTAACGTTCTTATTTCGATATGTTACAGAGGGAATTGTTCTCTTTACACACTTATCACAGCCCAGTTGTGCTTGCTTGTGTATAGGTAAACAATTACTCAGTTACTTCCAAATCAGATTATATTATGTCTCGATCTTTGAAATCAGTGATAAAATACCTAAATATTTTGATCATTGTTTTATTTGGTTTAGTTTCTTTTATTTTTGGAGGCAATATTTTAGATTGGGAAGGTATGCCAACGAGTAAGACAGATACACTCTTCTCAAGATGCTCAACTCACAGTCTACTAGGGAAGATATTCAGTAGCTAAGTAGAATATTCAATATAGAAATGCTTTGGATAAGTATTACAAAATCATTGAGTAAATGTCACTTATTTCTGCACAGACAGTGATAACTTATGGCACTCTTAATGCGACGTTCTTTTAAAATACATAATATATAGTTTGGTCTGCAAAGTTTAAGGAAGATAGCATATTAAGAGAATAAAAGTTTACCATGGGGATCCATTAAAAGATTAAACACAGGTAAGTGGGAGCAAACACATTTATAAAGTAGATGGCTTGTGGCAGGAGAGTGATTCATGCTATCCCTTGTGTAAAGTGGAGATTTAAAATTTCTTAGAAATGGAAGTGGTGTCTAGATAGCTGATCTAAATATAACCCCCTCCCTAGGGCATGGACAACTGAAAAAGTGAGTGAAGGGAGACATGGGACAGTGTAAGACATGAAAAAATATATATTATGAAGGGTATGGAAGGGAGAGTGGGGGGAGGGAGGCGAAAAAAACAAGAAGCTGATACCAAGGGCTCAAGTAGAAAGAAAATGTTTTGAGAATGATGATAGCAACACATGTACAAATGTGCTTGACACAATGGATGGATGGATGGATGGATGGATTCGGATAAGAGTTGTATGAGCATCCAATAAAGTGATTTATTAAAAAATATTTTTGAGCTTAGTGTTTGATAAAAACTGAAAATTAGAAGAAAATGAAATAAGAATCAGTAATAACAAAAGGGCTGGCTATTTAAACTTATTCACATGCTCTGAGCACAGTTTTCAAAAATATGTGTATATTAATGCTTCATTGACCTATGGTATTTAATAACATATTTTAAAATACATGAAAATTATTTGGAAAATTTGTTCATAGTCTAAAGCCATCCAGAGATCGCTTTTAGTTGTTGCTCGGTACAATCGAATTGCTTCCTGCTCACAGCGACACTGTGCACCAGACTCACAGTGCTTGTTAGGTTGGGACCCTTTGTTGCTGCCACTTTGTCACTCCATCGGGCTTCTCATCTTTGTCAGTGCCCTCAGACTTCACCAAATAGATGTCCTTCTCCACAAATTGGTTTATCCTGATCACGTGTTCAAAGTATGTACAATGAAGTCTGATCATGCTTGCATCTAGAGGGCATACTTTTAAGATTGATGTGTTGGTTCTCTTGGCAGTCCATCGCACTTTTCAATAGTCCTCACCAGCACTGTATTCAAATGTATCTATTCTTCTGTATTATTTATTACTGGGTAGATAACTCTCACCTGCATAAGAATCTGTTGAAATTGCCACAGCTTCAGTTAGGAACACCTTAGCCCTGAACGCGATGGCCTTGCATGTCCACCATTTTAAGGGGACTAGGGACAGGAGATTTGCCCAGTGCAGTACAATGTTTTACTTGTTTTGACTGCTGCTTCCATAAAAATTGCTGTGGATCCAAGCAAGATGAAATTCTTAACAAAATCACCATCTCTACATTTATCAGGATAATGTCTATTGGTCCAATTGTGATGGTTTGTTTTTTCTTTACATTAATTTGTCATCCACACTAAAGACTGCAGTCCTTAATCTTCATCAGCAAGTGCTCCCATCCTCCTCACTTGCAGCAAGCAAGGTTGTGTCAACTGCCGATCATAGGTTGCTAGCAAGCTTTCCTCCAATCCAAATACTTCATTCCTCTGTATGCAATCCACTTTCTCCTGTTATCTCCCAGCACGCAGATTCAACAAGGATGCTGAAAGACTACAGCCCTTGTGCTCACCTGCCCTGATTCTAAATGATTCCGTCTTCTCTCGTTCTGTTCAGATGATGGCCATTGGTCCGCGTGCGGCTTTCCCAAGAGCACAGCGACGTGCCCCGTAGTCCTCACTCGTGTTTACCTCCCCCTCCTTATGTGCAGCTCTAAGTTGAGGTGGCAGCTCTCCATCAGCTGTGTACGGATTGCCTTCTGACTTGAGGGGCTTACCTTCCTGCACTATAGCTCACCATGATCTCTTGCTGTTCATCGTTTTTCCGCATAGTTGCCAGTGTTCCGTGACTGTTCATGACATTTTATGTTCCTAATAACTCTGAAGTGAATAGCCTTCACTTTGTTCTTAGTTGGTCTTAGTCTGGAAGCTCCACTGAAAACTGTTCACCTTGAATGATGCTGCTGGTATGTGAACTACCCAGCCATAACTGTCAGCAGCTTTTCTTTCCTGGCTTCTTACTCACCTCCTGCTTTCTTCATGTATATTGCTTTGGGTGTCATGTATGTTGAGACGCTGGAAGATCCCGAGGTAAATCTCCCTAATTGTCTTCATTGTAATCCTCACTGTTGTTGCCATCATCATCTTCACCATGAGCAGTTAGTTTATTGATATACAGGAAGACCCTCGATTATGATCATCCAGCCTGTAAAACAACTCCTTGCCCTTTAACTACGTAAATGCCCTCATTTTGAAACGAGTAAACCAGCCCCAATTGCACTGAAATGCTTTATCTCATCGCCTTCACTTGTTGCACTGGCAGCTCTTTAATCATGAAGGAAGCTTATAGCTTTCCCTTGGACAGCTAAATACGGACCAGTGCGCCTGCTCCGACTGACCTGGGAATTTTAAAGACACCATTAAGAGATGGTCTCCTTCATAACCCATGGGCTGCCAGCATTTAGTCACTGCCTAGATACATATTTCGATTATGCAGAATACATAATTTATAGCAACTTTTAATATTATAACACTTTTAGAGAGTAACAGTGATACTTTTATTGGATGTTAGAAACTCTCATTACATACATTAGTTTTCCAAGGGATAGCTGTTTTTAATTTTTTAAAATCATTTTATTAGGGGCTCATACAACTCTTTTCACAATCCGTACATACATCATTTGTGTCCAACACATTCGTACATATGTTGCCATCATCATTCTCAAAACATCTGCTTTCTAGTTGAGCCCTTGGTATCAGCTCCTCATTTTTCCCCATCCTCCCTGCTTCCCCTCCCCCTGAACCCTTGATAATTTATAAATAATTAATAGTTTATCTTAACTTACACCATCCCACATCTCCCTCACCTAGTTCTCCGCTGTCCGTCCTCCAGGGAGGAGGTTATAGGTAGACCTTGTCATCTCTTCCCCACTTCTCCCTCATCTTCCCTTTATCCTGCCAATATTGCCACTCTTACCACTGATCCTAAGGGGTTCATCTGTCCTGGATTCCCTGTATTTTCAGTTCCTATCTGTGACAGTATACATTCTCCGATCCAGGTAAGGTAAAATTGGGATCATGATAGTGGGGGGAGGGGAAGCATTTAAGAATTAAAGGAAAATTGTATGTTTCACCTTTGCTATACTACACTCTGACTGGCTCGTCACGTCCCCACAGCCCTTCTGCTAGGAGACATCCAATCTCCCCCAGATGGGCCCTGGGTCCCCACTCTGCACTCCCCCTCATTCACAATGCTATGATTTTTTTTTTCAGCACAACGTGCTTTCTCAACTTTTGTTAGGCCATGATTAATCTTTAATCTGCAAACTTAATTAAAGATGAAGAGAGCCCTCTGGTACAGTGGCTACATGTTTGGCTGCTAACCACAAAGCTATCAGTTTGAAACTCCTAGCTGCTCTTCTGGAGAAAGACGAGGGCAACAGCCTGGGAAACCCAAGGAGGCAATTCTACCCCATTGTATAAGGTCATTATAAATTAAAAATGGCTCTGTGACATTGAGTTTGGTTTTGAGAGTAGTTGTTTCAGTAATAACACACAAGGACATGTGTCTAGAGATTATTCCTGCCACTCTTAGTAGTGCCCTAAATATTAGCTAGCAGTCATCAGTAGTGTTTAATACATGTTTGATGAATGTATAATTTAAAAATTAATAACTATAGTTTTATTGTCTTGTTTCATCGCTTATAAATTTGTGTCATATTAGAGAAACTGGAAATTCAGTGAATTAGACACTGACAATAAAATGGCTCATAAAGAAGCACATTTTGAGAACATTCAAAATCTGCCTTTCAGTTTTATTTTATTTTTTATCTAAATCCTGGTTTCAGGAATTGTAACAGCATTGCAAATATAGCCTTAATATTTTTGCAAACTGGATTATAATAATCTCACTGAATCTGCTTTAAATCTCCTTATTGGGTTTTTACCAACATGTATTTTATTAAAGGGTCTTCTTTGTTTTCTGATGGGTCTCCAGTCTTTGGTTTAAAGTTTGCCAGATGAAACATGTGGTGATCATCTCTTTACGTATTGCAAAAGTGAAAAGTCAGAGGATGTGCTTGAAAACACAAAACTCTGAGCCAGATCAGAGGAACAGCCACTGGTTTTAGGTTGATAGGTGACTGCTTAACTTTGTAGAAATGCTGCCCTTTCAGGAATGAAATTGAGAATAGATGGCTTAGACACATTTTGTACAAAACACTGCCAGGTCGAAATCTTTCCCAGTTTCCTCAGTTTGCAATCATTGCAGCAGACACTTCACCGCAGTTAAGTAGGATTGTCCAAAGACAACTCTGGGATTACTGCATCCTTCTGACACTTCTTAGTGCTTTGCAAATGCAAATTTTATGGAAAACATTTAATTCTGGAGTTCTCTCTTCAATCCCTACCCTTTCCTAGATGGCCAAAGCCTAAACATTATTCTTTCTTAGTTGTGTTTTCTTCTAGAATCATGAGTAGTATTAATAATAATAGAGCACTAATTCAAATGTGTTTTTTTTACCCAGTAGGCAGGAAGTGAAAGATAATTCTCTAGCTACTTGTATTGTACTCATTTGGGAGAAATATTCCTATATGATTATGCTCTTAGCTATCTTCTGTTAAGACAACAGAATGTGTGTGAAAAAGAATTAGCATTATATATTAATGAAATCCCAAAAGTGATAAAATTGTTTATTGCAAAGTAAGATTCATTGTTGGCTATATGCTTCCAGTCTTCTGCCATGGACCAAAAGTGATTAAAATTAATTTGTATCGTAGCTATCTGCTCAGCCCTGTGGCCAGTGCAGGTTGTTGGGTGCTATCAGTGGTGATTCATAGGGAGGGAGCACACACAGGAACTTCATGGCCACCCTCAAAGGCTCACAACATTTCTCACATCGTTGAGCCTGGTGATTCTAATGATCTATTTGTCATAACTGTAAATGCCTATCTTCGGATATTCAAAAGAGCCACCATGAAATCCTTTCCTTTTAAATCATTTTTCTGTATGCAATTGCTTAAGAATTCATATTCCGAAGGCTTCTAAATTAGCCTGGGTGTGTGCAACACGTTATGACAGAGAAATGTTAAAAATAGCCTGAGACACATTTTCAGGATGTTCTACTGTAAAGAGCTGTGAGCCGTTAGCTGCCTTTCTATGATAACCCAGAAAGAGCCTCGAGACTAGAATTTTCACACTGACCTGTCCCTGCAGGCATAAGCTGGCTGGTTCAAGTGCAGACAGTTAACAAGTGCCTTTCAGCTTTATTTAGAAATTTGTTGAGTGTATTCTCCTTGAAATGAGGCTATCGCTATCGAGGGGACCACCCGACCTTCTGGCCTCCACTTTGACCTTTGTTTCTTGCCTGTCTTTTAAAAAGACTTTCTGCTTTCCTCTTGAGTGATGGTCTTGAGGTTCAACCACAGCTCACCAGGTCTGCTGTCAGTACTTGCCTTTTGTGTTGTGGAAAAAAGTACCTGCTGTGAACAAGTTGTTAGTTTTGTAAAATCCTATCATGAAATCTCCAGCTCATTTACCAACTACTGTTCTTCCACCAGTCTCCAACATTTGCATTCCAATCAACACTAATTATCAATGCATCCTGATCGCATGCGATCAATTTCCAAATGAAGTTTGTGGTAGAATTCTTCAATTTCTTCATCACTAGCTTTTGTGGTTGGTCCATACATTTGAATAATTGCTTATTGATTGGATTTCCTTGAAGCTGGATAGATATAATCCTGTAATTAACAGCATTGTACTTCATGATGGATGTAGTGAGATCCTTTCTGACAATGAATACCACACCATTCCTCTTGATTGTGTTTTTCCTGGTGTAGAAAATGAAATGACCTTCTGATTTTAAATTGCCAATACCAGTCCATTTCCATTTACTAATGCTTAGAGCATTGTTGTACATGCATTCCAGTTCATTTTTGAGCACTTCCACTTTTCTTACATTTATGCTTCACATATTCCAAGTTCCAATCATAGAAGACTGTTGCAGCTGTTTCGCTTTACCTTGAGTCCTGCGCCATGAGCAAATGAAGACAGCAAATGCTCCGCTCTTGCCGGCTTTCCTCAATTCACTTCCACGTAGTGGACTCCCCTCCAAGAAAGCAGCTCCTCTGCAGTCACATTTTGAGGGCCCTCCCACCTGAGGGGTCCATCCACATGCAGTTTATCTGACAGTGTTCTGCTTCCTTTGTTCAGGCTTTCAACATGTGAGCCTGCTTTGAAGCTCTGTCCAAGGTTTTAAGCAGCTTCTTCCTCAAGAGTGGGAGTCTAGTCCCTCCTTAGTTGTGCTTGGGGTGGCCCTGCTGGCATTTGAAACACCAAAGACATAGCTTCCAGCATCACAACAACACAGAAGAGCCCACAGCATGACAAACTGGCAGACAAGTGGTGCATTTGAATTGAATTTGCATTTGAACTGGGGTGCTGGAGAAGGACAAACTGCTCTGTATTGAAATCAGTAAGACCAGAGTGCTCCTTAGAGGCAAGGATGACAAGACTTCCTCTTACATGCTTTGGACATGTAGTCACAAGACTAAAGTGGAAGGGTGGCAAAAAAGAGGAAGGGGTTCAGCCAAGTGGATTGGTTGACACCATGGCTTCATCAATGGGCTCAGGCGCAGGAACCATCGGGAGGGTGGTGCTGAACCATGCAGTGTTTTGTTCCGCTGTGCACAGGCTCACTATGTGTCACAGTGGACTGATGGCACAGAACAATACCGTCGACAACGACAGACAACAACCCCACCTTGCTTGCTGAAAGCGAGGAGAACTTGAAGCACCTGCTGATGAAGATCAAGGATGGCAGACTTCAGTATGGATTTCAATTCATTAAAAAAAACAAAAACCCAAAGTCTTAAAACTGCACTAATACATAATATCATGATAAATGGAGAAAAGATTGAAGTGATGAAGGATTTCATATTGCCCTTTTCCTTGCTTTGATCATGGAAGCCACAATCAAGATCTAAGGATATGTATTATATTAGGTCAATCTGCTGCACAAGACCTCTTTAGAGTGTTGCAAAGCAAGGGTATTATTTAGAGGCCCAAAGCATTGTCTCTTCAATCACCTCCTATGCAGTGACGTTCGACATTGAATAAGGAAGACCAAAGAAAAGTGATGCACTTGAGCCATGGTGTGGGAGAGTATTGACAGTACCAGGGACTGAAAGGACAAACACATCTGTCTTGAAGTGAGTACAGTCAGAGTTCTCCTTACAGAAGATGACGAGGCCTTGCCTCACATCCTTTGCACAGACCATCTGAGAGACCAGTCCCTGGAGAAGCACGTCATGCCTGGGACAGTGATGGGCAGTAAAAGAGGAAGGCCTCAAGGGCAGGCTGCCACAGTGCGTGCCTCAGGGAGCTCATAGGCACTCTGGTACGCACGGTGCAGGCTGGGCAATGTTACATTCTTTTGTACCCAGGGTCACAGGGCCAGAGCTGCCCCAAGGCAACTAGCCAATGCCACCCTACTAAGTAGTTCTAAAAAGTCCAACTATTTCAAGTACTCTGTGGCTTTTGAGGCTGGTAAGCTCTTTTGGAGACCCATATGTCATTGCTTCTCATTCTTCCTAATGCGGGGACCCTTTAATACACTTCCTCATGTTGTGGTGACCCCCTAACCTTAAAATTATTTTTGTTGTGACTTCATAACTATAATTTTGCTACTGTTTTAAATCAGGCGACCCCTGTGAAAGGGTCATTTGACCTCCAAAGGGGTTGCATCTCAGGTTGAGAACTGCTCTTGTAGGTAGTGTGGCTTCAAAGCCAGCAGATTTGTAGACTCTGCTGCCAAATGTTGATATCAGCAGTTATAAGGGTGAAATATCTTAATGTTACGTCTAAATGTGTGAGAATGGTGACATCATTTAACATCATTCTGTGAGACTGATCCACTTTCTTTGAAAAGTACCCACTTGTGTTTGTCTCCTTGGGTTTCCTAGAGACTCAGAGTGTAGTCGTTCATGATATCTAATCCATATACTCTAGCGTTCTCCTTAATGTTTTAATTCAGTGTGAACTCACAGCATATAGGTTGACCATTTTCTTAACATATCCTTGAAAGAAATGCAGACTAATCCTGTCTTCCAGTTTGACCGCAGAAATGGCAAGTACATGGTGATCAGAGCAGGAATTAATCCACTTGTAGTCTATGCTTACTTCGCATTCTCTGTGGAAAATCCATCTCTCTGATCTCTTTTTGTTCTATACCATTATATTGCATCTTTATTTAAAAGCACTGTTATGAGAATTTTCAATGTTATTATTCCTTAGTTTGGGAATTCCATAATCTTATCAATGGTCAATAGATATTTGGCAGATTGGAAAATAAATATAACTAATCATTTACTTGTGCAAGAGTATCCAAGAACTCTGCTGTTTGCCAGCCACAGTACTGAATATTAAAAAAACAATATGGTCTGTAATCCCCTAGTTATTTATTCAGCCAAAGTAGAATGAGGTAGTTGTAAAAATGTGGCTCTTAGATAAAATCTGTTTTCACTACTTCCTGGGAGAAGTTCTGCCTCTGTGTAATTCCTAGCATTCACCTGAACACCACTGCGGTCATGTCTGAACACGACTGGTTATTGCCCCAAAGAGAATGGTCATTGCAATTGGGTGCAAATTGTTTGGAATTATATAGGTTGTTTGTGATTATAAATTCTCAAATCCACTTTTGTTTCTTCATTTTACTTTAATTTTGACAGTCACTATGTTGATCCTCACTATTTTCTAGAAGTTCACTGCTGTCTAGCTTTCCTTTTCTTTGTACAAGGAGCACTTACCTCAGTCTACTGAATGCCTTTTACTTTCCTGATTGATAAGAGCCTTGGCTATAAAGCGAGGAAGAATTGGAATTATCACTCCATGAATTGGTTTTAGGGATAAAAACAAGCCACAGCATATTGGTCTAGTCAACACCCTTCATCGGCCTCAGCACATGTTCCATGGCTGTGGTTGTTAGTATGCACGCCTGCCCAGCCTGTACTGACAGCCACTTCACAATCACTAGACATCATATTTATTTCCTGTCTATCATCTCACAATTCACCACATTCATCGATTTCTTTCACACAAGCATCCAGACACTGCGTGAAAAGTGTTGTGTTGCTAATTTGAAGGTCAGTGGGTAACACCCACCAGCCCTCCTCTGGATCCCTATAGAGCAAGGGTTCTCAAACTGGGCCGTGACCTACTTTGGGTTTGGACGATCCTTTCACAGGGGCACCCAATTCATAACAGTAGCAAAATGACAGTGATGAAGTAGCAATGAAAATGTTATGGTTGGGGGCCACCACCACACGGGGACCTGTGTGACAGGGTCTCGGCGTCAGGAAGGTGGAGAAGCGCTGCTCTTGGACCTCTTTTTCGTGATGGTTGATTTAAGAGAACAGCAGGCGGGTGTGAAATTCTGTTTCCTGTTTTGTAAAAATGCCACAGAAACTGTTGTGACGTTGAACACAGCTTCCAACGGCAGCGCTATGGGAAAAACTCAAGTGTCTGAGTGGGTTTCTCATTTCAAAGAAGGTGGAGTATTGAATGATGACAAACCCCATTCTGGATGTCTTTTAACATCCCAAACGGATGCAAATGTCGACTCCTAGTGCCTTTGGAGTTCCTTCCACCAGGTCAGACTGCTAATCAAACTTTCTACTTAGAGATTCTGAAAAGGTGGCATAAAACGTAACCATAAAAGGTGACCAAAAACGGCTTTATTTGTGGTTTTTCCACCACAACAATGCACCTGCTCATACAGTCATCTCAGTGTGCTGGTTTTGGGCAAAAACAACATGCCTCTCTTGCCCCATGCACCTAACTCACCTGACCTCACTCCCTGTGACTACTTTTTGTTTCTGAGAATTTAGAGGGACATGAAAGGACAGTGATTTGATGACATAGAAGAGGTGAGGGAACAAAAATGAGGGAAGTGCTATCAACTATCCAAACAGATGAGTTGGAAAATGTTTCCAAAAATGGAATCACAGATTTGAAAAATGTATTATGTATAATGTAGAACACTTTGAAGGTGATAAGTTTGTGTTGTAAAAAAAATTAAATACATAGCTTTGAAAAAAAATCACTTTGAAGGATACACAAAAAATCTCCTTTCAATTCTATTGCAATGAATTAGAAAGGCATATTTAAAATAAGGAATATATGGATATAGAAATCAATACAGGAGTTATTAAAAGTAATTATGCATTACTTTATATTGTCTTGTAATATATCTCTAGCTCAAAATGGAGATTCATAGAGCCCCTTATGATAATCATTTTCCTTAACAAACAAATATCCAATAACAACAACAAAAGGATCTACTCATAATTTTCTTCCAGAATTTATCAAATCTACTTTTGGTCTCTTATTTATCCAAGGTAGCAGTGCTATCTTGTTTAAGAGGTTCAAAGATAATTGGAACATGATCGATAATTAACAGCTTATGATAGTTTTTGCTTGTAGTGAAACTATAGAAGGTTACGTTTTTCAGTTTGAAGAGGTGATGTTTTGAAGTGAGAGGAAAGGAAAACAAGGGGAGGGATCAATTCAAACTAAGCCAAACTTTGGCTTGGGTGGTAAATCTTCACATCTTGGGAGATGATTTTAAATACATCATGTACGCTGTTAATTGCATTCGATTTGGACTACCCTGTGTGGAATGCTTGAAATATTCTCATAGGGAATGGAGTGTCAGTGAAAAGGCTCTCACTGTTCTGGTGGTAAGAAAACATCAGATTAGGAAAATCGGACTGAGTGGAATTTTGCCAAAGCCTATTGGATATTGTTTAAAGATAAAAGTGCAGGCCGACTCAGGAGTTACGAAATAGCACCGTGCCCTCCAGAATCAAACCACATTTGATTAGCAGATTGGATTCTTTCTTTCTAGACTGAGACTGATCTGGAATGGAGTTGATTCAGGCATCTGAGTGAAGGGAGGCAGCGAGCCGTGGCTGCTCAGGTGCTTCACCCCATTAGAGTTTAGGATTAACGGAAGTTCGGCATCAAATTTCCATGTCACTTAGGTTGGAGTCTGGGCTGCCCAAAAGGGGGAAAATAGATTTCAGTAAGGTAGAACATATGTTAGGACTGCAGTCTTGATCGGGCAACTGCAGGCCAGGCTAATGGTCCCCGAGGAGAACCACGCTTGAGCGTCAGAAGGTGTTCCGTTTGCTCGCTGAACACACTCGCCATTAACGGGACGTTCTTGGGAAGACTGTCAGAAATGCCAAGCAGAAAGAAAGAACAGGCGAAGATTAGTTGACTCTGCATTCCAAGTCACCAATGTATTGGAAGTTAATTGCAGACGCCTAGGGCAGATCATGAATTTTATCCATGGTCTATGGAAGAAGCTGCTCCTTCTCCTCTTTCAGTGGGTAGTGAATGCTATTACAGGCATGTGGTCACTGAGCAGAGCAACTCGCGAGCTGCATTCCCAGCCCACTCTGCTTTTACTTTCTTAAGGTGCCTGATTCCATTTTTTAAATGTTCCTGGCTTCTGTTGGATCTTGATATTAATAGATTATTATTTCTTATAAGGGTGACGAGCGGAGAAATACACATAAAAATTTGAGCTTCATTAGACCCAGGCACCTGTGGTTTTCAATAAATTATATATGTAGTGTAAATATTAGGGAGTTGGTAGGTAGGTAAGTGTGTACATATGTGGGTAGGTTTGGTAGGGAAGTAGCTGGATAGATAGATAGATGGATGATAGATGGAATGTAGAATGATAAAAGTAGATATATAACAGAGTCATGGTACTTAGTTCATGCCATGATGAAATTACCATATTTAGTCTCAGGAAGATTAGTTTTGACATACTGTTGTCATATGAGCACAGATAGAGAAATTTAAAATTTGAGCACAAAAGCTGATGTTTAGTACATAAATTTAAGTTGTTTTCCTAATGGAGGAAAATGTCACTGAAGATAAGTATTGAAAACATGTGAATTCTATAAATTCTGTATTAAATAATTATCACATCCAACAATATGAAGTTACAAATGTTTGAAGCAGAAATATTAAGAAATTTTCCAACTTCAACTATATGCCAAAGGTAAAGTAAAAATGTGTCCTTTATTAATCATTATGAAACTATAAAAAGCATATAAGCTAATAAAGTATTTTATATTCATGTAATTAGTCTGTATTTACTATTACCTTGTGATATATATGTATTATTCAGTTTACCAATGTAAATAGTGAGTTTGAAATAAATTGTGTATTCTCACAAATAAGTAATATGAGAGCTTCTTTACAAACAGGCAAAATGAAAATAGTGGGAAGCATTAGAAGTTCTCCAAATGGTTTTAGTGTGTTGACCTTTTTAATTTTAGTGTTTGATGCTTGTTACTAAGAATAATTTACAAATACTGAATTCTGTAATACAAAGTTCGTTAGCAGTATATTGCAACTATATGGTAGTTTTAGCCTGTACAACTGGAAATACATGCGGGTTGAAAATACATATAGGATAGGATGAAATTTTGCTTCAAAATGTTCTTTCAACAGTGTTACATTTCATATGTTCACCAAATATTTAATAAACACTATGTGCCAGAAATTAGTATAGACACAAGAGTAAATAGCAAAGAATAAAACAGCCAGTAAAACAACCAAAGTTCCTGCCCTCATAACTGCTCTTGTGTTTTAATTTTTAGTTTTGAGAAATTATATTCGTGAAGAGCACAAGCTCCATAATTAAATAGGAGTATTAATTCTCAGCTCCAGTAACATGTGACTGTGAGCAAGTTATTGAATTCTTTGATCCTAAATTCCTCTGTCTATAATATATCGCTAATACAGTATCTATGCCATAAGTTTGTTTAATTCAAAACATTCACTACATCCCAGCCACTATAAGTGCTCAATCTATTTTTTTGCTAGTAAAGCATATTAAGGAATATATGTATGACCAAACTACATCCTCAGTCAAGCATGGCATGCTGGGGAGGTACACCATAACACTGAGCTCAGGTTTGGAGGCCAGGTAAATAGTTAGTTCATATTATACCATTATACTTTAGTTTACTTCAGTGTAAATTTCTTAGGGTGTATTTATTTTTAATGTACACCCATGTTTTATCATTTGAGTCCATTTTTTGCTATTTTATTGGGTTCTTGAAGAAAATTTACAAAAGAAGCTTGGTTAGATTCTGAGACTTTCCACACAAATTGAGCAATGGCATTGTTTGGTCACATTCTATTTAATATGGTACCCATGTTGTCGTTAGTTGTCCTCTGGTTCTCCAATCTAGTTTCCATGTTGCATGAAGTTTTCACCCGTGCTTTGGGTGGGGTGTTTCTCTTCTGCACTCACACAAGTTATTCTTCCCCCACGAACTGGAGTCCACTTGCCCTAAGATTCCTATCTAATTTTCCATGCTGCACTTGTCAGTTTGATCTCATATATGTCTCAAAAGAACACATTATTGAAAGCATAAATTATTTACTAGTCAAGGTAAACTATTGTTTAGATTTTTGTTTATTTTTCCCCAAACCATTTTATTAGTAACTAATCCAGACATTATACCATTCCATAGTTTAGTCACATCAAGCAGTATTATGCAATTGCTACCACCATCAGTTTCAAAACACTTTTGTCCTTCATGAACCTCTTGATATTTGCTTCCCCTTTACCCCAACTTCCCCACTGTTTACCCCAGGAACCCTTATTCTAATTTTGTTTCTACAGGTTCATCAATCCTGGTTTCATATACTGAAAAACATATTACAAAGGTTCCTTAAGGCTACCCATGATAACAGAATACTTCAGAGATAAACTTCAATATGCAAACAAATAAACAGAAAATATTGAAACCAGATCAAGTGATAAGGTTTTAATCATTCAAGTGAGGTTTGTCAGTTTAATCTGCTATGTCACCTCTCCAGTACTCTCTCTTTGTATCCAGTTTATTATGGTTAGAGGGAATTCACTGGAGGCTTAGTTATAGATCTCAAAAATATGTTGTCATCTGTCGCCTTCTGCAAACCTGAATCTCACATTGTAAGTTCTGATATCATTCCCTCCTTTTGCTTTGGATTATATAATTTACAGTCCTTAGGGCACAGGTGTTGGTGTGCTTCGTCCTTGTGGATTTAGTTGACATCTCACTTAGATGGCTGCTTGTTTGGAAACAAGCCTTTAAGACCCCAGATGCCATTCTAGCTGATAGCCATGCACTATCAAATTTCTTCACCACACTTTGGTATAGCACCATATCTTCTTTGCTTTCTTCTTTAGGACAAGTATCTTACAGGGTCATGTCATGAGAACTAATTGATCTTAGATTAGAGCTAGGATTAAGGGGGAGCTCCATATCCATTCTTGGATCTATTTATGGATCATGTAGACTTTCTTCCAGGAATGACTGCTAACAAGTCACTCCAAAAGTTCGTTGGGATGTATTGTCTCCATTCCAACCAGCTAGAAGGACATCAGACACGAAGAAACATCTGGTAGTTGTTAATACAGCAGCTTAAAAGAGACTCACATGAGAACAAGCATGTGGGGTTTTTATGCTGTTGTTGTTTTAAGATCATTTTATTGGAAGCTCTCACAGCTCTTATAACAATCCGTACATGAATTGTATCAAGCATATTTGTACGTATGTTGCCATCATCATTTTCTAAACATTTAGTTTCTATTACAACCCTTGGTATCAGCTCCTCTTTTTTCCCTCCTTCCCCCTCTTCCCCTCTCATGACCCTTGATAAATTATAAATAATTATTATTTTTATATCTTACACCAATGGTTTCTGCTGTTTATTCCCCTGGGGGTGAGGGTTTATGTATCAATCATTGTGACTGGTCCCCCCTACCTCCCACCTCTCCTCATGTTCTCCCTACCACCCTGGTATCGCTACTCTCATTTCTGTCTCTGATGGTTTCATCTGACCTGGATCCAGTGTGTCATGAGGTCTTATCTGTACCTGTGTTCATGCTGTGATCTGGCCCACAGTGAAAGGCAGGACTGGGGTCATGATAGTTGGGGATAAGTAAGCCTCAAGGAACCAGAGGAATATTGTGTGTTTCACCAGTGCTCTCCTACCCCCTTGTTGACTCCTCCCTTTCTTGGGACCCTATTGTGAGGATCTGTCCTATTGTCTACAGATAGGTTTTGGGTCTCTGCTCTGACCCCCTTTGTTCTCAACACATTTTTTGTTGCTTATTTTGGGTCTTTTGATACTTGTTACCTGATCCTATTGACACCTCGTGATCACACAGGCTGGTGTGCTTTTTCCATGTGGATTGGTTACTTCTCTGCTAGATGGCTGCTTGTTTAACTTCAAGCCTTTAAGACCACAGATGCTGTATCTTTTGATAGCTGATCACCGTCAGCTTTTTTTCACCATATTTGCTTATGCACCCATTTTGACTTCAGCATTACACCAGGAGGGTGAGCCTCACAGAATTCCAGGTTGTTAGAACAAAGTGTTCTTGTGTTGAGGCAGGGCTTGAGCAGAGACCCAAAGTCTCACATGAGAACAGTCATGTAGTTAAAACAAAACAAAAAACAATACACAGAAATCACATGGTAAAGACTCATGTAGGCAATAATCACATGGTATCATTTATTTTAAAGGAAGTTTTAAAACTGAAGTTTCATTATTTCCTCCCGATGAAAAGAGAAATGATTTTTGGTAAAGAGTCAGCTGATTCATACCAACTGAATGTGCTACCAGAATATATGAGTGTGCTAATTTTGGTACAAATTTCATAGAATTATTATTAGCTTCACTTTTAAAATATATGTAGTGGTTTGATTATTTGCCTTTTAAGGACTTCAGTTATGGGAAGTGAAATGCTACATGATTTTGTTCTCTTCTACTTACCCCATGACTCACCGTTAGTGACAAAATAAATGGAAAAGATAAAACAAATATTTTTGCTACGCTCATACACAGGCACCAAAAACTATAAGCTATCAAAACAGACCAAAAAAAAGAGAACGACTGAAAATACAGTGAATTCTAGTCAAAATGTCAAAAGGATTCTGAGAATAGATACAAGAATCTATGGGTCTCCTCTCTATAGTTTACTGAGCACCGAGGTCTCCAGGAGTAGAAGGCCTTGTGTGGAAGAATGAAATCTTGATGGACTACATGGTGAAATCTTTCTACACATGGAAGAGCAGGAAGCAGTCAAGCCTGTAAGAGATTTACAAACCCCATATTTTTACAAGAAAAAGGGTGCAAAAATGGTGGAATGTGGAAGAAGTGTGTATATGGCAATTGACTTGGCAACCATTAATTGAGACAGCTGGAGAGAAACAATTACATGCTAAATCACCACCGTGATAACCTGCAATACACAGGGTTGAACTGTGAATCACACAGCTTTCCAGCATATTCTGAAATGGGACTATGGAGCAGAAATATGCCTCTAAACAGATGGAACCGTTGATTTGATTAGAACTAGGTCTGAAATAACACCCTTGATGTAAACTGCATTGGCTTCAAACTATTCTACATGATTGCTCTTTAGCCATAATTGTTCAGCAACCACTTCTATTGAATAAGACTTTCCCCGTCAAATACAAAGGATATTTAAGCATAAACTAGCATAAAAACCTAGCAACTATGGGGAAAATTATTAACAAGGAGAGCTAAAATCATGATTCAGCACAACTACAAATGTCATGCAGAACATGTTAAATGTATCCCTCTCTTAATTCTAAGAGATTAAAATGAGAGTTTGTGGTGCCCAGCTATCAAAAGATATAGCGTCTGGGGTCTTAAAAGCTTGAAGGTAAACATGGGGCCATCTAGCTCAAAAGCAAAAAAAACCCACATGGAAAAGCACACCAGCCTGTGTGATCACGAGGTGCTGAAGGGATCAGGTATCAGGCATCAAAGAACAAACAATCATATCATTGTGTGCTCACCTCCATGGTACCATCGCTGAAGAAAAATGGGTGCATAAGCAAATGTGGCAAGAAAGCTGATGGTGCCCAGCTATCAAAAGATATAGCATCTGGTGTCTTAAAGGCTTGAAGGTAAACAAGTGGCCATCTAGCTCAGAAGCAACAAAGCCCACATGGAAGAAGCACACCAGCCTGTGCAATCACGAGGTGTTGAAGGGATCAGGCATCATCAGAACAAAAATTTTACCATAGTGAATGAGGTGGGGAGCACGGAGTGGAGACCCAAAGCCCATTTGTCGGCCACTGGACATCCACTTGCAGAGGAGTCTGGGGGGAGGGGGGAAGACGAGCCAGTCAAGGTGTAATGTAGAACTGATGAAAAATACAACTTTCCTCTAGTTCCTAAATACTTCCTCCCTCCCTGCCCCCACCCCCCGCCAACTATCATGATCCAAATTCTCCCTTGCAAGTCTGTCTGGCTAGACCAGAGGTTGTACACTGGCACAGATAGGAACTGGAAGCACAGGGAATTCAGGGCAAATGATCCCTGCAGGACCAGTGGTATGAGTGGTAATACTGGGACCATAGAGGGAGGGTGGGTTGTAAAGGGGGAACCGATTTCAAGGATCTACATGTGACCTCCTCCCTGGGGGATAGACAACAGAAAAGTGGGTGAAGGGAAACGTCAGACAGGGCAAGATATGAGAAAATAATAATTTATAAATTATCAAGTGTTCATGAGGGAGGGGGTAGTGGGGAGGGTGGGAAAAGATGACCTGATGCCAGGGGCTTAAGTGGAGAGCAAATGTTTTGAGAATGATGAGGGCAATGAATGTACAAATGTGCTTTACACAATTGATGTATGTATGGATTGAGATAAGAGTTGTATGAGCCCCTAATAAAACTATTTAAAAAAGCAAAAATGAGAGTTTGAAGCAAGGATAGAAAAATTAAATACTCTGATAAGGAGAATAAAATTGATCTAGCATTAGAAGAGAATCATATAAAATCTAAGAATACTATAAGCACAAGGAACACCAAAAGGATATATAGAGTATGTCTCCGATAGTTGAGATAAATTAAATAGGAAATAGGTAATCATCATTATGCAATGACTATGTAAACAGGCATCATTTGTGTGTGTGCAACACACTTGATAATTCTGGAAATGTCAGATGAAGAGGAGATACAAATGGTAAAGACATTTAATACCTGGAAGCTCAGTGTTCTTACAATAAGTATGTACATATGTATATTGAAAGGGTACCAGGTGTTTTAGAAAACAAAATAAGAGGATTAAAATTAAGATATTTTCTGTTGAACACACTGGATTTTAGGATGAAGAAAAAGGAACATTCAGGCTTACTCAGATGTTTATTAGCAAAAAAATTCCAGTAGATACATGATCATACATGTAATCACATTATCACATATCAGAAAAACTGATGGCATCCTTGAGTCATTGAATTATGAAACTCCAATTTAAAGCTTACAATGAAAATAAATTTTTAAAATTTATTTCTTTAAGTCTTTATTTATTTTTACATTTTATTAGGGGCTCATACAATTCTTATCACAATCCATACATATACATACAATTGTATAAAGCACATCCATACATTCCCTGCCCCAATCATTCTCAAAGCATTTGCTCTCCACTTAAGCCCTTTGCATCAGGTCCTTTTTTTTTTTTCCCCTCCCTCCCCGCTCCCCCTTCCCTAATGTGCCCTTGGTAATTTATACATTGTTATTTTGTCATATATTGCCCTGTCCGGAGTCTCCCTTATCCCCCTTCTCTGCCGTCCCTCTCCCAGGGAGGAGGTCACATGTGGATCCTTGTAATAAGTTCCCCCTTTCCAACCCACTCACCCTCCACTCTCCCAGCATCGCCCCTCACACCCTTGGTCCTGAAGGTATCATCCACCCTGGATTCCCTGTGCCTCCAGCCCTCATATGTACCTGTGTACAACCTCTGCCCTATCCAGCCCTGCAAGGTAGAATTCAGATCATGGTAGTTGGGGGGAAGAAGCACCCAGGATCTGGGGGAAAGCTGTGTTCTTCATCGGTACTACCTCGCATCCTGATTGACCCATCTACTCTCCTAAACCCCTCTATAAGGGGATCTCCATTGGCCGACACTTGGGCATTGGGTCTCCACTTCCCCCTTCATTCAATATGGTATGTATATACATACATACATACACACACATATATATACATATACACACACATCATTTTTTTTTTGCATGATGCCTTAGACCTCGTCCCTTTGGCACCTCGTGATTGCACTGGCTGGTGTGCTTCTTCCATGTGGGCTTTTTTGCTTCTGAGCTAGATGGCCGCTTGTTCACCTTCAAGCCTTTAAGACCCCAGACACTATCTCTTTTGATAGCTGGGCACCATCCGCTTTCTTCACCACATTTGCTTATGCACCCATTTGTCTTCAGCGATCCTATCATGGAGGTGTGCAGCCAATGATATGATTTTTTGTTCTTTGATGCCTGTTAACTGATCCCTTGGGACCACTTGATCACACAGGCTGGTGTGTTCTTCCATGTGGACTTTGTTACTTCTGAGCTAGATGGCCGCTTGTTTATCTTCAAGCCTTTAAGACCCCAGCCACTATCTCTTTTGATAGCCGGGTACCATCAGCTTTCTTCACCACATTTACTTGTTCACCGACTTTGGCTCCAGCAGTTGTGTCGGGAGAGTGAGCATCATAGAGTTCCAATTTAATAAAAGAAAATATTCATGCATTGAGGGAGTGTTTGAGTAGAGGCCCAAGGTCCTTCCGCCACCTTAATACTTAACCTATAAATATAGACACATAGATCTATTTCCCTATCCTCCTATATATATTTGCATGTACATGTCTTTGTCTAGACCTCCATAAATGCCCTTTGACTCCTAGCTCTTTCCTCCATCTCCCTTGACTTTCCTCCTGCCCTACTACCATGCTTCGTCACCACCTGGGTTAGAGTATACCTCTTCTCTACGCAACCTTACCCTTGATCATTACCCACCAGGCCTGCCACTCCCCCCCCCACTACCATTTTGGGTCCCATGTTGTTCCCTTGTCCCTGTGTTTGTGAACACCACTTCCTTACCCCCCTATCCCCCACCCCAAGTCCCCCCGGAACTGTCGGTCCCGTTGTTTTTCCTCCAGATAGTTCATCCTGCCTGTCCTATTCAGACAGACCTGTGGAGACTCTAACGTGCACGAAAACAAGAAAGAGGAAAACAGAGCAACAGTATACAACCAGACAAAACAACAAACAACAAAAAAAAACACTGACAAAGAACAGAACAAAACAGTTCTCAAGAGAAAAGGTTGTAGTTAGTTCAGGGATCATTTGCTGGCCCTTAGGAGCGTTTTCCAGTCCAGTCTGTTGGGGCACCACGCCCTGGCCCCAAAGTCCACTTTCAGCATTCCCTGGGGACCTTGCCTCTCCATTCTCTTGCTGTTCTGCTGCACTCCCCCAGTGCTTTGCCTCAGTGTGGTGGGATCAGGTCAGGTGCAATTCACACACTGTGTCTCCGGTGCTGTCCCCTGTATCACCCTTGGTCACTGAGGGGCATTATGTCTCGTAGTGGGGCTAGCCATGTTGTCCTCTCTGTGGATTGGCTGCTCTACTCAGGAATATCATCCTCACGGCCTGGTGGGCCAGGCTGTGTTCCACTCTCTCCTCCTGCCCCTTCATCTGCTCCTGTGTGCTCTGATCAGATATGTGCATCTCCCGGAGCTGCAGAATCAATGCTGTCCTTTGGAACAATGAAAATAAAATTTTATACCAAGAAAGAAATTTAAAAGTCAATAAATAAAGCTCCATAAAGACAAGAGATATTATAGAAAGTGTAAATACCTGGCTTATTCATAATGCTTGTAGGATTCAGTGGATACTGGTTAAACTACTGATAAATCAGGTAAGAAAGAATAAATTGATTCTTTTATAATATTTTAATTGAGATATTTTCTTTTAGAACAAAATAACAGTGAGTCTACGTGTTATGGTGATTTTTAGCCACTTAGGTTCTATGAATTTTGCATTTTTTTCTTAAAACTATAATTTTTAATGAACTATTTTATCAGTCATCTTTTTTCTTATTACTATAAGAGTCTTATAAAAATTATTGTTTTTCCAGTGTTGTGTGTTAAATAATAATGATATTGTTTTGTTTTAAATTTATATTTTAGACCTTTTATAAATATGATTCAGTTAACTTGACGGTATTTTCTCACCTTTTCAATTTCTTTTTTTTATTAATCGTTTTATTAGGGACTCATAAAATTCTTATCAAAATCCATGCATACATCAATTGGTAAAGCACATTTGTACATTCATTGCCCTCATCATTCTTAAAATATTTGCTCTCCACTTAAGCCCCTGGCATCATGTCCTCGTTTTTCCCCTCCCTCCCTACACCCCCTCATCTTTTCAATTTCATGTGACTTGCAACTTCATTAATAATCTTGAATTATATACCATTATTTCAGGAAAATATAAGATATTTTGATAATTTTAAAAAGATATATACTTATTTGGATTTTCATATTTAGAATATGAGCACATATCACTGTTGTTAGATTGTATTTTTGTCATTCTTTGTTATTTTATTGATGCTTCTACTTTAGAAAATTACCTCTTACAAATGGTAATGAGGGATAATTTTCAGATAGTAACAAAGGATGATTATTTTAATTAATGAGTGTCACTGATAGAAAATAGTAAATCCATACCATTAATGTCCTTGAATTTTTATTCATCATTGAGTTAGAACATCATAATCATTACTCTTTCCTAAACTTTATTTGAATATCATCAGCATTAAAGAAAAATCAAAGAAAGCTTATGGTTTATATTCCTAACCTAAAGATCCCCAATTTAATAAAATTTCTATATAAATAGTGTATTTTCAGAAACAAAATTGTATGTTAAATTGAGATACAGTAGAGATGTTGCCATTCCGCTGGTCAGAGAGCAATTTTCTCACCTCCATCGATGGTACAAAAACAGGTCGCCGTAGTTTTCTTCATGGCTGTGCTGAGTGGGTTGAAATATCAACCGTTAGTTTTGTAGTCTAGTGCAAACTCTTGCTAGAGAAAGCAATTTCCCTTCATCCCTCTTTGCCTGGAGAGATTTATAAATTGTCTCTTAGTTACTGTTACCTAGAAAAAAAATCTCCAGGTGATAGAGAAACTTCATGTATTTTTTGCTTAATTTGATTTGATTTAAACACTATTCCAGTGTATAATAATTCTAAGAATATAAAATGGTGAGGTATAAATACAAAGTCCTTTGCAGGTGTAAGTTCTCAAGTAACTTCATAGCATTGTTTCAGTGCAGCGTCTACTGTGTACATGTCACAGCTCAGCTATGGGTGTACCTTTACCCTTTCTCTGTACTTGAACCCCTGAAGAAAGAGAGCAAAGTGTCAAAACAAACAAAAACTACCCAGCATACCTTCCTCCTCACCGCTGAATTCAGGGTAGGCCAGCTAGCTTTTCAACAGAACCCGCCTTTTAGTTGATGTCCCGCCTCGCTCTCCCATAGAAAAAATCTTTTTTACTGCCCACATTTCATCTGCAATGGGATTGGGTGGCTTTTAACTCTAATTTGAAATAGAGTATAACATTCTGAGAGGCAGGAAAATACCTCTGTACATCATGAGGAATTATAGTCGATGTTTCATCTCTCTGTTAAGTCAAGATGAACATTCCCCCAAGACTAGAGAAGAAAATAAGGACTCACACACAGATGTGTCCTTCTCTGGTCCTTGTCATGTCCCTCACTGTGATTGCTTGAGAGAAGTTTATTTCTTCGACAGGCTTTTATACCTCTAGTAACAGAAATGATTCAAGTTAAAAGAAAGAGACCCGAGTGCCTATTAAGCTTCTTAATTGTAATACGCCCTCTCCCCTCCCCCTTCAGTGCAGTAGAAAAATATGCAGAAGCAAACAAACAGCTTCCTGCAGCCACGTGTACAGTCGACAAGAGGCAGATGAAGGGGCTTTCTCTTGCTGACGGCTGTCTATCACCTCATTTGCATTGTTTCCACAGTGGTGCCCAACATGCTGCCAGCCTGGCTTTCCGCATCTGACGTGAACGCCTGCTTCAGGATGACGTTGGAGGGCGGTGGTACTCACGGATTTATGGGCACTTGTATGTGGGACTCTTGTCACTATAGAGCAGGCCTGTCGCTCTGGTGACAGAGCTTGTTTGACTGGTTTTGGATTTATGATGGAGATAATTCAGAACAGAGTCATAATTTTCCCATGGCAATTACACTACCATTTGGTAATTTGTCCCTAAGCAGGGAATGGATGTGCTGGGATCTACCCACGAGTTTAGTAGCTCAGTGCAGGGAACAAATCAAGGTCAGAATGCAGATGGAGAGCACATGGTCGCAGAAGTTCTAGTTCTGCTCCTTCAGCCTTAAGGCGCTGTACAGTTTATATAAGAAATACTCCTCTGTTTGTGATTTTTTAACCCTTAGAATGACCATGAGAGCTAAATATCATTTGCCCATTTTATCAAGGAGGAAAGCAAGATTGAAATGATTGACTTTCTTGAAGATAATATTCATCAAATACTTTTAAACATATGCCTTAGGATGACATCATGATGCCTACTCCCGGCATACACAGAAAGCTTAGAACTACTTCCCACTCGACAGTCTAACATTTTATTATGAAGAATTTCAAATATATGAAAAAGCTGACAGAAGATGTAGTGAACTCTTTTGCATCCATCCCTCTGCATCAGTAATAGTTAACTCAGGTGTGCCTCCTTTAATCCACCACCCTCTGTACCCATTCCTTCTGTGTGGAAGCCCATTTGAGGCATCATTCATTCCATCAGAGCAATTTTCACTATATATATATTTCTAAAATAAATATGTACTTCATGACACCCCCACCCCATGTTTTCAGTTTGTGAGTTATGCTAAGACCCAAAATATGATCTCTGTTCATTGAACTCTTCCCCTGTTTCTCATTCCTATTTGAGTCTCACCGATTGCTAAATCTGCCCATAGAAAATTGAGAATTGGATGGCTTAAAACTGACTGCTTTGCAAATAAAACAATATGCAAAGCCATGGAGAATACAGTAGCCATGCCTTATCATTTTTACCATTTGCTTTGTCTCTAAAAATAGATCCTGACTAGTGAAACTTGTTTGTTTATTATCCAGAAGTTTCGGACACATTTTCAATGGCTCACTGTGATGCTGCCATAAGTTGGCCCTTGATCAGTCAAATAGTTTGCATCATTAGAAGGAAAATGATTCCACAAGTAGGAGCCGTGTTTCTGTTCTAATGGAATCTGCAGAGGTGGCTATTTCAGATACTGAAATAGTTGCACTTTCTTCAACATTATTACTATTATTTTACTACAGCCAGGACTGTATGTAGCATTTGGAACAGATTATGATGTATTTCTATTAATAACTTTAGCACTAGCTATACTAGTCCAATGATTTGAACCCATTAAGCCTGAGTGTATAATGAAATAAATCTCTTCATTTAATTTGAAGAAGGAACTTAATTTTGGAATTGTTTTTTTATAAGGGTTCACAAATCCTTTTTGTTTTATATTCTGTGAACTTTTATCTTTGTACTCCACTTAGTTGTTTTCATTTCATTTACCAAGATGCTAAATTATGTTGCTTTTAAAATTTGGTTTTATCATAGCAAGTGCATTTGAATAATTGAAAATAAAGGCAATTTATTAAAAACTAGCATTTGTCAAATGCAATTTACATTTGAATTTAGGCATTAGCACAAACATTTTATTTGGAAATTGGTAGCTAAAAAAATTAAGGCCTGAGGTAGTCAAAAGAAATAGTACTTTTAAGTCACTTGGAAAGATTTCACTATTTTGTTTTGTAATGTTTGGTGGTGAGCCCTTCCCAGATATCCATGATCCTTGTTTCTTAAAATCATACTTTAAAATGTCCATATTCACTTTCTGTCCTGTGATCCTGCATCTTCTTAGTTCATTGAACCACTGCTGTTGGTTCCCAGCTGGAGCGAGGGCTGTTCTAAATACCATAGTACAATTTCAAGGGTATGCTCAACATGACGCTAAGTGTAAGTTAACTTTGTACAGGATCGGATAATGTCATGAGCCACCTGATTGTAGTGCAGATGACTACCATTCTCATGTGGTCAATAAGAGCTGATTGTGAAGTTATAACTGATGGGTCCAAAATGAACCAGAAAATATAACTGTTATTGCATTCAACATTTTTTTAAATGTTAGTTTCATTTAGTCGCTCCCAGTTCCCTTCCACTCTGATGTTCTCTTTTCCCTATATCTTATCTGCTTGGCTTGCACATGTTATATGCTTTGGACATCTGCTACCCATTTTGTTGATTCCATGAGCCTGTGCTTACGCCTTTACTTATCATGTTATTTATTTCTGATCAAATCCAGTAGAGAAGTAAAGATTTCCATTAAGGAATGACTGCTGTCAGAGAAACCATGGAAGAGGGTCAACTAATAACCTGTGTATGGGAAACACATTTATGCTGATCCTAATTCTTAACGCTTACAAGTTCAGATTTCAAGGACTTCATTCCAACTCGACACACACCGAGGGTTGAATTCCTGTGGGCCATCACTGTGACTATCCCCACCGCATGATGGTGGACAAAGACTGAAAACACAAACTTAGAGATTTTTTCAGGGATCACAGAAGCCAAATGCCAATTTTCAAAACTCAACTTGGAGATTTCATGCATAGAAATTTATTTAGAACATGTAGAAGAGTAATAAAGATGCCAATAGCCCTGTTACTTTTTTTCATGGAAACTTATGTAGCCAAGATTCAATCCATGAGGGAATTTTGAACAGCTCATAGTAATGTAAAAAAATTAGGATGTTAATATGATATATAATTTTTTATATATAGTATAACAAAATCTCTATAAAAATGCAACACTCAAATGTTATACAAGGAGAAATATTCCTAGTTATTTTTAACTGGTTTGGTTTGAGTAATATCTTTCCCTCCTTTAGTTTCATGTTTTCCACACATTTCTCTATAAAGCAGTTTTAAAAAGGAAATTAAAGTCTCCTATGACTTATGGATCTTTAGGTTAATGATTTGAATCTGGATGGCATTAAACTCAACCTCCGCAAAATCCTGCTGGAATTTTTTGTCCATTTTTTATCCAGGTAGCTTTGTAGAACACCAGTAAATTCACCAATAAGCAGAATTCCATCACCTTTGCCTGGGAATAGTACACTGCATGGATAATTTCCCCAGTTTCTTTTAAATATTTTCCCATATTTAAACCATCGGATAGCTCTGCTGATTAACTAAAGGTAGAATATATAATTTTCTAAGGGTATGCTTTTAAAATATCTTCACTATTAAACAACTTCTAGGTAACCTTCTCAGTATCTTGTTAGATTACACAGTTGAACAACAATAAATAATGTGTAGATAAGCTTTTGGAAAATGTTTAATGTCTGCACCTTTAAAAAAAGATTTCAAAAAGATATATCATGCAATGTCTATCTTAAAATATCGTGTTCTGTGTTTTCATGACATCCACTTCATTCACTAGTTATCTATTTTTCTCATGAGCATAGTCCATATAGTGAGAGAGGAGATCAAGTTGGAATCATATTTCATTTTGCTCTCATCTTGAAAAACTGTGTGACAGACTTGAGTGTGATTTCTGCAGCAGCCAGAGTCACCCTTCCCAGTAATAAATCTGACCATGCCCTTCTCCAACAAGACTTGCAGTGGCCTTGTGTCCCACGTAGAAAGCAAACTCGAGCCTTATTACTTAAGGTTCTTTGTTCTGTAGCCATCACCCTCTGTCCTACCTCATTCCCATTCCACCCAGGAAGGTCTTCTTGCTACTTTTCTAACTCCCGCATGTGTTCCTGCTCAGGACTTCTGAGGTTGCTGCTCTTCTCAGCCATATTCTGAGATGTGTTCTGCTATGGTTGTTCAACCTGTTCCTTAACTTAATACAGTTTTGTTTAGTGAGGATTCAAGCTATTCTCTCATAATTCTCCTTCCCTAAACTTACTTGCTTTAATTTCACAGCATCTGGAATTATGCTCTATGTTTAGTTGCGTGTGGAATAGAGTGTCGTAAGTTCTAAGACAGTGACATGTGGACAGGTGTTAGGGAATGGTACGAGTGATACTAGAGGAGGCCAGTGTGTGGGAGCTTTCTTGGCAATATTATAAGGGCTTTCTCGCCTATCCTGGCTTTCATTCTTTGACTTTTTAACAAGGCGAGTTTGGCAATTTGTTTAATTGTAATAAACCTATGTCTATTTCTAAAATTGACGTACTAGTATTAACCTTGAAGTTTCTTAAAGATAGTAGTCTGAAATGAATTAACACATCTCTAGGTAACACAATAACTATAAAATGTCGCTGTGAGGACTAAGGTGTGCTCGACCCAAGCCGTGGTGTTTTCTTTTTTGTTGTTGTTGTTTTGTTTGTTTGTTTTTGTTTTGTTTTAAACGTTTTATTAGGGGCTCATACAACTCTTATCACAGTCCATACATATACATACATCAATTGTATAAAGCACATCTGTACATTCTTTGCCCTAATCATTTTCTTTTCTTTCTTTCTTTTCCCTTTTCTTTTTTTACATTTTATTAGGGAATCATACAACTCTTATCACAATCCATACATATACATACATCAATTGTATAAAGCACATCCATACATTCCCCGCACCAATCATTCTCAAAGCATTTGCTCTCCACTTAAGCCCTTTGCATCAGGTCCTCTTTTTTTTCCCCCTCCCTCCCCACTCCCCCCTCCCTCATGTGCCCTTGGTAATTTATACATCGTTATTTTGTCATATCTTGCTCTATCCGGAGTCTCCCTTCCCCCCCTTCTCTGCCGTCCCTCTCCCAGGGAGGAGGTCACATGTAGATCCTTGTAATTAGTTCCCCCTTTCCAACCCACTCACCCTCCACTCTCCCAGCCTCGCCCCTCACACCCCTGGTCCTGAAGGTATCATCCACCCTGGGTTCCCTGTGCCTCCAGCCCTCATATGTACCAGTGTACAACCTCTGCCCTATCCAGCCCTGCAAGGTAGAATTCGGATCATGGTAGTTGGGGGGAGGAAGCATCCAGGATCTGGGGGAAAGCTGTGCTCTTCGTCGGTACTACCTTGCACCCTGACTGACCCATCTCCTCTCCTAAGCCCCTCTATGAGGGGATCTCCAGTTAAGCCATGGTGTTTTCAATTGCCTCCTATGCGTGTAAAGTTGGACAATGAGTAAGGGGGGGAATCCATGTATTCTGACTGTGGTGTTGGTGAAGAATATTGGATGTGACATACCCTTCTCAAAAAGCAACCAGACTGATCTGTCCTGGAAGAAGTGCCGCTAGAGAGCACCTTAGAGGCAAGGCTGGCAAGACTTCATCTCATGTACCTTGGGCATGTTGTCAGGAGAGACCAGACCCTGGAGAAGGGCAGAATGCTTGGTAAAGTAGGGGGGCGGTGAAAAAGAGGAAGGCCCTTGATGAGATGTATTGACACAGTGAAGTGACTGCGGCAAAGGGCTCAAACAGAAGACCAAGTGTGAGGATGGAGCAGGATGGGAGGTGCTTTACTCTGTTATGCATAGGGATGGTGGAACCAGTGTGAGGGTACCTAACAACTTAGCGGCCATACAGGGAGTAGTCAGTGGGTAGGTGCTGTTGCATCGCTTCCAGCTCCTCGTGTCCTCAGGTAGAACTGAATGAAATGCTGCCCAGCAGGGCGCTCCTTTACAATCACTGCAGTGGCTCAGGCAAGTTTTGCAGCGACTGGTTCACTCCATCACCCTGAGGGTGTGTTTCCTCTACGCTGACTGTTTTATCAAGTCTGAAGTCCTTCTTTAAGGACTAGGCCCTGCTGCTAACAATTCTTTATACAATTGTAATTCTTTTAACTTCAGCCTTTTACTTTGCCATTGTTTACGGAGCAAATCAGTTTTTCATTAAAGAGTTCGTACACATTTTATGTCATTCATTGCGTTTTCCACGATCTAAGATTACTTCCTCCCTCTGTTGCCTGTTCCCATTCCTACCTCATTCCTAATCCCACTGGCTGTTGTCCTTGGGAAGATGCTGCTCTTTTAGAGTCTCAAGGTGGACGTATATCTCTAGGATTATTGTACTCCTTAAAAAAAACAGTCTCTTGCCTGGCTGAAACTTGAGCGCCATGGGAGTGAGTTCATTTCTGGATCTAACAGGTGACTGAGGGCCATGATCAGAATCACCTGTGTCTGATTAGGAAGCCTGGTGGTTTCTGTTATTTTGAGTGTTCCTCATACGTCTGCTCTATTGGGAATATTCTGATGCGACCCCTTTCAGAGCAGCCGATAGTGGTAGTAGAGCCGGCCTAGTTCTTCTGGTCTCAGCGTGACAGAGACAGGTGTTTGCGTGACCCCTAGTTCATTGATCCAATTATTCCCATATGGCTTCAAATTTCTTCCTCACTCTTCCAGAGGGGGAGAGCCAGTAGTTCACTTGGATGACCCCTCAAAAGCGTTTAAGAACAAGACACTACTCCTTTAGGTGGGATGTACAGCATTGCCTTCGTGGACTCTGGTGTGACAGTTGACCATGACCCTGAGCCCGCAGCTCTAGCAACATCTTCCCTCAAGGTTTTTGGTTATATCTAAGAAGGTTTCAGAACTTGGCCCCTATATGCTTGACTACATTCATGGATGTATTTTTGGCAATAGTAAACATGCCTGTACAAGTAATCAGTTTTCAAACAAGTATACTTAACGGGTATACTCCCAGTCTCCCTTCCACACCTTACAGCCGTCATGCTTATCCTGAATCTACTTGGAAATCATCCTAATTGCAAGGTTGGGTATTAACAGTATTTACACCTGCTCACTTTGGCTGTGGGACTCCGGCTAGCGTTCGTCATTTTTGCTCTCCCTGCTCTTATGCATTGCCTTCCTCTCTACTGTAGTTAATATGCCTGCCTCTGGTCCGTAATCTACCTTCCCTTGCCCTCAACCTCTGATCATTATCAAAGAATATTTCTTTCAATGTGGATTTTTTTTACTTTTTAGAGTAGTGGTTTCATACTTTACCTGCCCTGTTACAACTGATTAATTTTACTCAGCAAAATATCCTCTAGGTTTATTCATGCTCCAGGTGTTTTACAAGTTCACGGTTTAGTTTGTGTAGCATTCAACTGTGCGCATGTACCTTAGAGAAGCCTTTCTCCCGTTGCTGACCATTAGATTGTCTCCATCGCTTTTGCTATTTTGAAGAGGGCTACAGGAACACGAGTGTGCATGTATCTGTGTGTGTCACAGCTCTTATTGTGTGACAGCTTTTATTTTCCAAGGAGATGGCTTGCTGGGTCGCATGGTATTTCTATTTCCACATTTAAGGAAGTGCTACGCCATTTTTCACAGTGACAGCATCACTTTACCGTGCCACCAGATTTATATGGAGTCTTGCTAGCCTTTTTTGTATGCTGTTTTACATTTTTTTTCTATAAACTTTGCTATTAATGCTGAAGTATAGTCATCCCTTTGTTGTGTTGATTTAATTTCTTAAATATCTTATAATCATAAGAATTACTTCATATGGTTGTTGGCCTCCTGGTTGACATTATGAAATTCCGTTTATGGTTTCTCAATTTTTATTGGATTATTTATCTTTTTCTTGTGTTCAAGTTCTCTATAAATTCTATAGGTCAGTTCCCTTGCTGCGTTGGTACTGGCAAACACATTTCCCCGGGCTGTGGCTTCCCTTTCCATGTTTGGGTGGCACCTTGGGTGCACAGCAGTGCCTGCTCTTAGGAAGACCCCAGTGATCCAGCGTGTCTCCTGCTCTTGAAGTGTTCTCACTTACATTTGATCGTGTATTTAGCTCTGTGTTACGGCTCTCATGTGTGTCCCTGTGGTATCAGTGATAACCTCTCTAGCTCTAGGTTTCACATCTGTAATTCATCTTGAATTTCTTTTATGTATGATATGAGATATATACCCAGTTTAATTTTTCTATAAATGAGTATCCAGCATGGTCAGTACCACTTTAATATTATTTTTTCCTAGATAATGCATTTTGACCCTTTACAAGGACCAGCTATCCATAGTCGGATGGATTTACCTCTGGATTTTTTTATTCCATTCCATTGATTATGAGTCTATTGAAACACTAAAAGGCTTTTTCTTTTCTTCTTCCCCTTCTGTTTTTTTTCCACTCCAGTGGCTGTTCAGTAGGTTTTGAGATTGAGAAGTATAATGTATCCTACCTTGTTTTTCCTTAGTATTGTTCTTACTCTAGAGTGTCTCTTTTCTTTCCATATAAAGCTGGTAATTGGTTTTTACCTCTCTTTAAAGAGTTATATTGGAAACTAGGTCAGGTTTGCATTATATCTATTGATCTTTTGGGGTGTTATTGATATTTCCACAATGCTGTGTCTTTCTGTATAATGAACATGGTGCACTCTATCATTTATTTATTTTTCTTTGGGTTGATTTTATTTGTGTTCTTAGTTTTCTTTGTATAGGCCTTTTGTTTCTCTGGTTAGATTTACTCTTAAGTATTTCCTTTGAGTATTTCTTGTAAATGGTTGTAGCCTCTCACTGTACTGGTGCAGTCCGTATGCTAAGGAAAGAATCAGAGAGGCTGGCTTTTATGAAGGAGAATGTAGCATCAGGTTTGGAGGTAGGCTTATTAACAACCTAGTGTATGAAGATGACACAACCTTGCTTGGTGAAGATGAGGAGGTCTCGATGCACTTGAAGAACAAGGATTGCGGTCTTCATTCTGGATTATGAGTCAATTCAAGACAACGAAAATCTTCACAACTGGACCATCGTGGTAAAGGGAGAAAAGATTGAATTTGTCAAAAATCTGTCTTGCTTTGATCCACAATTAATGCTCATGGAAGCTGCTGTCAAGAGATCAGAAGGCATAATACTTTGGGTAAATTTGTTGCACGAGGCTTCTGGAGTTTTGAAAGGCTTTGATGTTACAAGCCATAGTATTTTCAGTTGCCTTACAAACATATGACTCTTGGACACTGAATAAGGATGAACGAAGAAGAATTAATCCAAATGAGTTGTGGTACTAAAGAAAAATATTGAAAGTACTGATGACTGGTACAATGAAAAACTGGTACAATGATGACTGCAGCTGATGACTGACTGGTACAATGAAAGAAGTTTAGCCAGAGCGCTTCTTCTAGACAAGGATGGCAAGACTTTGTCTCTCATACTTTGGACGTATTATCAGGAGAGACCAGTCCTTGAAGAAGGACATCATTCTTGGTAAAATGGAAGACCAGCAAACAAGAAGGCACATCAACGAGGCATTGGCACGTGTCTACAAGAATGGGCTCAGGCATGGGGACACTTGTAAGGACAGTGCAGGACTCTCAGGGTTTCGTTCTGTTGTGCGTCGGCTCCCTATGTGTCAGAATGGTCTCAGAGCAACGAAGAACAGCATTGTAAATGATCAGTGTTTTCCTGAGTTTCTTTTCAGATTTCTGCTTATTGGTGGAAACGAATCTTGACTTATTGTTGCAAATTGATAATAACATCTGAAAATAGAGTTTATTTATACTTTTTCAATTTGGATGATTTAAATTTTCCCTTTTTTGCACCGGAGCTCTAACTAAGACTCCCAGCACAACAGTGAATAGAAGTGACCCTTCAGGGCATTCTTGTGCAGTACCTGTGCACAGTGTGATACTTACAGTGATTCTTCATTGTGACTAATGTTGGCCATTGATTTGTATATGTGTCCTAGATTTTGATGGGAATTACCCATCTATTACTATTTTATCAAGAGTGTGTGTTATATTTAGGAAAATTAATTTTCTGGAAATTAAAATTTTTTAATGTAGTTATTGAACTGATTCCCCCCCCCCCCTAATATTGAACCATTCTTAAATAAACATTATGGATCCCACTTGGTCTTGATGTATTTTTAAATATGTTCTTGTGTACTGTTGAATAAACTTTGTTGAGAATGTTAATATCTATGCTTATCAAGGATATGTGTCTATGATTTTCCCTCTTTAGTGATGCTTTTGCCTGGTTTTAATATCATGGGTATGTTTGCTTCATTAAGTGTGTTTGCAAGTATTTCATCTTTTTCTGTACTGTGGAATAGCCCAAGTAGGATTAGAGTCAGCTCTTCTTTGAAGAGTTGGTAAGATTCTACAATGAAACTTTGTGTGCACAGACTTTTGTTCTGCTGCTGTTGTGAGTTTAATAATAGGATTCATTTCTGCTTAATGATGGCTCTGTTCAAAATATCTACTTCATTCTTTATTACTTTAGGTAAGTTGTGTGTTTCTATAAATATGTACATTTTATAGTTTAAAACATTTTTGGAGCACAGTTGTGCATATTTTGGGTATCCCTTTTATTTTACCTGACTCTTGTGGTGTTATCCATTTCACTAGTCTTTTTCCTTCTTTTTCTTTGTTACATTTCCAATGATTTGTGTATCTTCTCAAAGAAACAAGGTCTACATTGTTGAGTCTGTCTATTATTTTAATGTTTCATTAGTATCTGCTCTGATCTGTTGCTTCTGTTCTTCTGTTGATTGTAGGCCTTTTATAGAGCTCCTTTTCTAATTATTAGAGATGTTGGGTTAAAGTGGTGATTGGGTTCTTTGTTATTTGTGTGTGTGTGTGTGTGTGTGTTTATTGCTAGATTGTTTTTCTGAGCAGTACTTTTTCTGTGAGTATTGAGGTTTTATTCTTGTTTGCTTTAAGGAGTTTTAAAAAATATCTATTATTTGATAGTTTTTTATTTAAAGCTATTATTTAACTTTGGTGTAGTTGATTGTTTATTGATCTTTCTATTGCTGATTTCTAATTTTAGAGCACTTTGCTCTTAAAAGATGCATTATAGTATTTGATGTTTTTCTTAAATTATTGTGATTTAGCTTTGTGGCCTAGCATGTGATCTATTCTGTAGAATGATCCATATGTGTTGGAAAAGAATGTATAGTATGTTGTTGAGTGAAGTGATCTGTATGTGTGTATGAAATCATGTTGATTGATGCATTCAGTTTTGTTGCGTCTTTGTTGAGTTCCTATGTAGCTGTTCTAGTCTTCATTAAAAGTGGTGTATTAAAGTCTCTTGCTACTACTTGCAAGTTTTCTGTTTATCTCTTCAATTCTGTTAGAGTTTGATTTATGTCTCTTGAGGCTTTTTCATTGACTTTTTTATGACCTAGACAATTATTATGACAATATCTTCTTGTTCAATTGATTCTTTCATCATCATACAATCAATGGCTTGCCTCTTATGCTGCTTTGTCCCTTGTATGTTTTATCAGAAATTAATATTGCCCATCCCCTGTTCTTTTTTATTCTTATTAGCTTGAAATTTTTTATCTCTTGATTTTTAATCTATTTTTGTCTTTGTATTCAACGTGTGTTCCTTGAAGACAGTATCTGATAGGCCCCGTTTTCTTATCTATTTAGTTACTCTTTATCCCTTACATATTGCATTTAATCTATTTCTGTAGAGTGTAATTAACAATGGGTATTAATTTATTGCTGTTATTGTGTGTATGTGATGCTACTAGTTTCTTGCATATAATTTTCTGGACTTTGTTAATTTTTAAATTGTTGATCTTTCTTCACTTCTATTGTTATGGTTTTCCTTTTGCCATTGTTTTGAGGAAGTTTATTAATTTTTATTAATTTTCTTTATGTTATCTTGTTATTAATTAATTTTTCCAAGTTTAGAGCAATATAATTTAAAATAGACATGCCATCTCCAGTTGGACTTTCTATAAGTACAAAATATATTCCTTCTCTTTTACTTTATAATTCTCTCATTTAAATTGATACCCAGGGCTCCCTAATTTTAGTCTTGGCTGTTTGCCTTACCCAGGACACTCCTGTATTGCCCTGCGGGTATGCTGACTTGTGTGCTGACATCCGGTCGTTGCCTGGCATGGTTAGCTCTTTCCAAAGAAGTCCCTTTAGTATTTCCTGTAAAATGGGTTTTGCACATTCTTTTCATTTCTGTTTTTCTGTAAGTGTCCCAGTTTTGCTGTTGTATTTGAAATTATTGGTTGGCAATTTGATTTTTTTTCTTTTAAAGTTTTATATACATTATAGCAATGCCTTCATGCTTGTGCAGTATCTACCAAGAAATCAGAGCTTAATTTCATGATTTTTCTTTTAGTTAAGTTTTCAGTTCCCCTGAGTTTCTTTCCAGATTCTTTCCTTATCTTTGGTTTAACCAAGTTTGATTATAATATATTTGGTAATTTTATTTAGCAGTAGGTTTGGCATTCAGACAGCATTATCTACGTTTATATCTGGGTTCTAATATTTGTTGCAGTGGCTACACAGGACTCACAAAACTTTTTCATGATTAAAGGGTATATAATGCAAGTTAACAGGTTGCAATACAAGAAATGTTCAGGAGAGAGTTGTTCATCAGGACACATTACACAGTTCTTTCAGGTCTTCTAATAAATACCCCAAAGGCACGCTACTCTCCTGTAAGCCTCAACTCACAGGCCTTCAGCTCAATTCCCTGGTTCAGCAAATCCACCTTCCCACATTAAGGACCCAGAGGGAACCCACTTCACAACCAGACTCCAGCCTCAAAGCCTTCCGTGTTAGTTTCTCCGGGGCCTGGGAAATCTGCCACGCTGCTCTCTGCTCTAGCTTCTGGTGGTACTGCTTCTCCTCGATGGGACAACCTCCTTCTGAAACAAGGAGCTTCACTATGCAGAGATCCCGGCGTCCAGAGGGCACTCCACTCCCGGCTCTTACAGCTAATGAGTTCCCCTTTCCTGCTTGACCTAAGGGGTCATATCTTATACCCAACAGGATGGTTAGCGAAAGTATCCTTTCAGCAGTTTCTCAAAGATGCATCCACTCAGTGCATCCCCCTTTTCTGACCCAGTCCAAGGCAGGGAAAGGTTTTAGGGGAGGTACAATAGCTTTCATTAGAAAAGTCATGTTAAGAAATTCACTGGCCCTGCAGCAATCTATCTGATTGGAGTTCAGTCAGCTTCTTGAAGGCATACCTTTTTGTTCTCTCAGCTACTGGGGACATTTTCTTCCCATAACTCTTTAACACTTTTCTCTGTGCTTTTTGTTGTATCTGCTTGCTCTGAAATTCTGATCTTACAAAGTTATTCCTTTTGATGGTATCCTGCATAATTCTTTGGCTTTCTTTAGTTTTTTTCTTTCTACTTTCTTTTTCTTCTCTGACTATTTTTCTAACATATTAGTATGGAGAAATGTTTATTTATGCTTACAAATACAGCCTTCTATTGCTGCATCTTACTTATCCTTTCAGTCTACTTTTTCAGAAATCATAATGCAATTCTCAATTTCCATTTACTATTTTCGTATGTTTGCTCACTTTTTATATTTTTCAAGTTTGATTTTGTGTTTTCCTGCATTCTTCTAATATTTTATGTTTTATTTGATTTCTTCTTCAGCTTTATTGATTTTTTCCCCTCAAGCCTTTGTAAATACCTAAATGTCATGTTATTTGAATTCCTTCTTAGTTAGCTTCATTGACAGTTCTTCTTAGAAATGTTCCTTAGTTCTATATTTTGGGCACATATTTAAGCTATTTTTGTTTTGTTTTGTTTGCTTAAGCTATTTAATATTGTGAATTGAAAGAATGTGTTTGTCTTGTTGTTGTTTGCTTTTGAGAAATTGTGATGCTGGTGACCGCCTATTTAACTGGTGATTGTGTGCTAGTGTGCTCTTAAGCACTCAGCATCAGTATCTCTGTGGGAATAACAGATAATAGGAATGTGTCCAGGCCCCTCTGTTTTCTGCTTGTATATCACAGCTGATGGTGGATTTGGCTGGTGTGGGTCATTGTTAAACTAGGGAAGGTAGGAAAAAGAAAATAGAATAGTAAAGAAAAGTAAGGGGAAAAGAAAATAGAAGTAGAAAAGAAGAAAAAATAAAATGAAAGCATAAAGAAGAAACACTACCATGAGGCAAAGGTCAAACAAGCATCCACTCTCCATCTTTACAATTCGTTTCTCTAGTACCCCACTCCTGGTATCATAATGTGTTAGTCTGGGTTGACTAGAGAAACAAATCCATGGACACTCATATAGAGGTAAGAAAGAGCTTTATATAATAGAGTAATTATATATTAAGAAAACATCCCATCCCAGTCCAGATCAAGTCCATACGTCCAATATTAGCCTATATTTCCAATACCAGTCTATAAATTCCTCTTCTGACTCATGCGACACATGCACTGACACCAAATGAAGGAAGGTCACAGGTCAGTAGGTGGGAAGTCTTGTGGATCCAGTGGCAGTGGAAGCATCTCAATGCTGGTGTGGGCCTCCACATGGTTACTGCAGCTCCAGGGCTATGGCTGCATCAGTGTAGCTCCATCTGGCTTGCCAACAGGCATGTCTCGCCAGGAGTGTGGGTCCTCCTCCATGGAGCTATTTATCTCCATAGCGCCTTCAAATGAGGTCATCAAGATGTGACCTGTTTGACAGGCTAAACTCCACCCCTTCACGCTTAAGAGTCTAAAGTTGACACTAAATTATGTAACCACCAAATGAAGAAAGTAAAAAATTTGATGAAACGTGAGGGAAAAAAGGAGAAAATTAGATGGGCAAAAACTCCAAGGAGAAGACTGTTGGAGGTAGAGCAACTGACACTATTCTTGCCTTCTAGTATCAAAGGAAACCACAGTATTACTTTTAGGTAGGTCTTTTACCCGTCAGAGAATAAAGAACAGAGATGTTTGGATAATGTCCCTACTATCTTACTCACTTTACAACTATTTCTTTTTGGCAGCCACCTGGCTATTCAAAACTATTGATTACGCAGCATTAACCTTTTCTTTTACACTCTGATGAATAAATGAAATTAGAAAAAATGTTATGAATATAGCTCTAATAATTTTTTTCAATCCTGCTGTTGTCTTTTAACCTTACAAAATGCTCAACATTTTAAAAAGTCATTATTTCTATGTTTAATATACCTAGCAAATGTACTTTGTTTTAAAATAACTTTGAGATTATATCCACAGTTTAATTTAGATTGAAACCCATGCATGAGGTGCCTATTTTGTGCTAGATTCTGCTTTAAACTTTGAGGATAAAGAGATAAAGTTTGCATCATTCTCTTCAAGACCCTGCATCCAATGAGGTGGAAAGTTAATATTATGATAGAATTATGATTGTTAAACATCATGAGTAAATGTGTTATAAAGTTATTATCTGAGTCCATAAAAGAAGCACCAAGTCTGTTTCTCCATAAAATGTTTCTGGAGGAGAAACAAATGAAAAGAAATGGGGAGGCCCAATAGTGGAGGAGAAAGAGGGGAAGCTGCGTGGCCTCTGCAGCGTGCACGCGGCCAGCTTCAGGGGACAGGAGCCTTTGACAGCTCAGCACTGCTGGTCAGATTCTTCTTTATCTAGAAAATTGCCGTGTGGATGGCTGGCAACAATACATCCTTGCTGTATTTTCTTTTTTGTTCTATGGTTTTCAGAGAACTATTTGGGTTTCCATCCTATAGCGTAGTATTTTTCCATAAAGAACCTATAAATAGCTTTTAATAATGAATAATAACGATTTACAGATAAAAGTTGGTAAGCCTTTAATTAAACATTTAGCAAATGCTTAAAAAAAAAGCTGTACCCTAAGGGACAATGATAATGTTTTCTGCATATATTGTACAATATTTAATAGGATGTTCATTAGTTTTTAAATGTACAATCAATTAATGAAAACTGGAAAGAGTCTGGTCAGAAAAGTATAAGGATTATTATTTTTCTCCCCAAGTTTCATGCACTCAGAAATCAATTGTTTAAAAAATAGTACAGAAAATATACTTATTTGTTTATAAGCCGTGGATCTCAGGAGATTCAAGTGTTCACATTTGCAGAATTTCATAATGGTTTTAAAACAGTGGTTTGGGATCTGAGATGAAAACAAAGCTCATAAGATTAATGTATTTCAATATCAGCATATATCATCTAATTTAAATCATCTTTTGAAATATATATATTTTAACCATTAAATATATATTTCTTTGCAAGTTCTGGTGAATTAGGGAAGAAAGAAGGTAAGTGATGGAACATTGGCTTGGGAAGAGATACAGTTGTATTTGACAGTTTTTCTCTGTTTCTTTAACAGTCTACATTTGCTTCCCTTCATTATTGTATTTTCTTTAATTCCTAAATAATTCTTCTGCTCATCCCACCTGAACAGTATAAAAAATAGGAGATATCATCTACAACCTTTTCATAATATATTAATAACACATTTAATAGTACATGAAATATTCTTTAAGTTTGTTGTTTGTTTGTTTTTCATTTTGTTAGCAACGTTTTCCTGTAATGATGAAAATTTAGGAAAACTGCATTTCCACATCCGGACCTTAAGTGTACTCCCTACCGTGCTAATGACTTGAGCTAATGGAGTGCTCCATTCAGTGGAACCCACAGTTTGCTTATATTGATTACATTATCAGTAGTAGTAATCACAGATACCATTACCAACCAATTACACATACACATATCTAAGCTAGGTGACTTATTCACTAACATAATCTCTTACGATTCTTAATTTTGTAATGAAGCTGATCATCTCCTTGTCCAATTAAGTGTAACTACATAGTTTCATCGAGTAGGCTTAAATGCAGGTATATTGAATTATGTAGTGGGTAATTACTTGCATATGTTTGTAACAAGGCCAAATGAGGGCAATTTGAGTGTAATCTGTTTCTGATTCTATTTGAGAACTGCACTCGGGAAGGTTAACTGCTTTTAAAAATAGACCCAAACATGTATGTGGAGCAAACATCACAGAAGTATATGCCCCGCTCTCATAGCAGAATGGAGTGTACTAACTGGTACTCGGCCATGCAACCAGGACCCAAGGCAGTAGACTCCCTGGAACCTTCGAGATAAAATTTCCAAGGTCACCGTGGAAGGTTCATTCCAGGGAAAAACAACTTAGAGACACTCTTGAAGTTTTCTATGAGATAAACTAGGGGTAAGGCACAGTTATGTTCTACTTGCTAAATCTTCGACATGAGACCACACATGACTACCAGGGGCCATCACCTGTCAGTTGCCCTGCTTTGATGACTTGTACATTGTTACGAAGCTAGAAGCTATGTCAACACCATTTCAAACACCAAAAGGAATATATGAGCATGACAGGTTTGGACAGATCTTTCAGGCTAAGACAATAAAGAAAGACCTGGAAATCTTAATATTGGGCAATTAAAACCTCTGGGTAACAGTAGAATTTATCATTATGTTATACATTAGGGCTGTAGGGAGACTTATTAATAACCTGCAATACACAGATGTCACAATCTTGCTTGCTGAAAGTGAGGAGGACTTGAAGCACTTCCTGATGAAGAAGGATTGCAATCTCCATTGTGGATTACAATTCATTATAAAGGAAACCCAAATCCTAACAACCTGACCAAGAAATAACATCATGAGAAATGAAGGAAAGATTGAAGTTGTCAAAGATTTCCATCTTGTTTGGATCCAAAATCCATTCTCATCTTAGCAGCAGTTAAGGTATTGCTTTGGGTAACTCTGCTGCACAAGACATCTTTAAAGTGTTGAAAAGCAAGGATGTTACTTTCAGGACTAAGGTCGGTCTCACCTAACCTATGGTATTTTCTGTTACGTCATATCCATGTGAAAGTTGCACACGGAATAAAAAACACCGAAGAAATCAATGCATTGGAATTATGGTGTTGGTGAAGAATACTGAGAGTTTCACGGATGGCCAAAAAGAGAAGCCAGTCTGTCTTGGAGGAAGGAAAGCTAGAATGCGTATTAGAGCCAAGGCTGGCAAGGCTTTGCCTCACATACTTTAGACTATTTTAAGCAGAGGCTTGCCCCCGCAGGAGGAGCGCATGCTCGGTAAAGGAGAAGACCCTTAGTAGGATGGAATGACACAATGGATGCAGCATGAGGTTAAACAAAGCAACAACCATTAGACTAGCACAGGTCCGGGAGGTGTTTTGTTCTGATGGACAGAGGGTCGTGATCTGTCAAAACCAACTCAAGTGCAAGTACTAACAACAAACAACGAGCTTGTGTGTCCTCAGAATTTCTCAGCCTACTACATTATAGATATGATGTTGTTAGGTGCCGTCAGTCTAGCTCTGACGCATAGCAACCCTACGCACAACACAACGAAGCACTGCACGGTCCTGCACCCGCCGCCCAGTTGTTCCTGTGCCTGAGCCCATGGGAGCAGGCACTGTGTCAGTCCATCTACTTGAGGGCCTTCCTCCTTTTGCTGCCCTTGCACCTTACCAAGCATGATGTCCTTCTCCGGGGCTAGGTCTGTCCTGACAAAATGTTCGACGTATGTAAAGCGAAGTCTTGCCCTCCGTGCTCCCAAGGCCCACTCTGGCTGTCTTGCAGTACAGATCGGTTTGTGCTTCTAGCAGCACTTGGTACTTTCAATATTCTTCTCCAGCTCCACAACTCAAGTGCATCGTGTCTTCTTCTTTCTTCCTTACTCAACGTCCAACTTTGACATGCAAATGATGCCATGGAGAATGCCATATCTCGGCTTAGATGTACCTTTGACCTCAAAGTAACATCCACATTTGTGAGTACTCTAAGGAGGTCTGTGCCGCAGATTTACCGAATGCAATATGTCTTTTGATCTCTTGACTGCTGCTTCCAGGAGTATTCATTGTGGATCCAAGTAAGACAAAATCCTTGACCACTTCAATCTTTTCTGCCTTTATCATGATGCTCTCTGTGGGTCCAGCGATGAGGATTTGGGGCTTGCTTCCATAGAGGGTGAAGATTGCACTCCTCGCTCTTTCTCCACACGTGTTCCAAGTCCTTTCCACTGTCAGCAAGGTTGTGATGGCTACATACCCCCGGGTGTTAGTACCTTCCTCCACTCTTGATGCCACACTCTTCTTCAGATTGTCCAGTTTGGCTATCAGTGTGTCATATCGAGGTGGTGCTTGGGTTGCTGTGATGTTGGGTGCTGTGTCACTGGCATTTCAGATGCCAGCAATCACTCAATGGGAAAGGGTTTCAGAGGAACTTCCAGACTAAGAACAGACAACAAAGAACTGCTCATCTCCCCACAGATTCGAAGCACTGTCACATGAATATGTTACTTAGAGGAAAATGGGGAAGCCAAAAGGATATCTTGCAGTTCTATATTCTTATTTCAATCTTAACAAAAATTAGGATGAGATTTATTTGTTTTATTTTACAGAGTATAGGTGGGAGATGTGGTCTATACTCTTCAAGTGAATGTTTCTTTTTGTACAGGATTTATGCACTTTTGATTTGTGGTTATATTTCCCACAGAGCATAAGTTATTAAACACTGTGAATCTGTTTATAGAAATGATGCAAAACCAATGAAATATAATTGACATAACACCGGATAAATCAAAAAGTATTCCTACAAGGAATTAGCCCATATATGCCTGAGTTTATTCCAAACAGCACACATTTCTGTAATCGGTGGAGAGCTGCAGACAAGTTCTCTCAGTAATGCACTTGCGATAGTTTTATTAGTGTCTTCAAAAATAGGAGACAGGTGCCATGGAAAGTCATGACTTTGAAATCGACTAATAGCAAATATTTAATAAAGTTTATATAGATATCTTCCCAAATCATTGAATCTGTGCAACACATTCGTGGGAATGAACCCCGACAAAAACAATTTTTTCCCATGGATCAATCATTTTTAGGAATATCAAGAAGACCTCAAAATCCACCAATAGTTCATGAAGATCATTGAACAGTGTGATCCAGAGAGCAAGATCCGGTGAAAGCAGTGGCTTCCCAGGGGATCTGTTGAGCCCGTTAACTTCAAGTCAGTGTAGTCAGCTCCATAGGAAATCACTGCTACTTTGGCAGTCCTAAAGGATTGTCTTGATAAGCTTTCCCAAAACATGCAGGATAAGCATAAGTACTTATTATGAAGATAGTCCAAAATGATGAAAAACTTAATTGATAAGAAAACATCCAAGAAAAAGGTGCACGAAGTAATTTTTTCCATGTCAGTAATATTATTATTGTTTGTTTTCAATGACATCAGGGTCTGCCCTATGTGAATTTCATCTGGGAGCCCTTACCCTATCCACTCTATAGGCCTGATCTTGATATTTTAGATTTCATTTTATTTCCAAAACTCAGAGAACTTTGAAAAGGAATACAAATTGAGTCCCTCAAAATTACCAAAACTGCCAGTTTGATATTGTGTAAAGCAGAGTGCAGAATTCTTTCAGGAAGTTTTATAGCGATAGTAACATTTCTTTCAGGAGTGTATAGACCTAGATGGAAGATATGTCAAGGAATAATAACTTTTATCAATAACTTAATATTATTAAGTTACAATAATAATATTTTCTATAATAAAGGAATACTTCTTTACTTATTTTCAAACTCATGACAATCTGTAGAAATGCAGATAAAAATTTTTGCATATGGAACTGAATTTGAAAACTCCAAATAATGTATCTAATTGCTAAACAATTTTATTTTTAGAAATATTTTTCTTCAGCATAGAATAATGGATTTTTAATACTTTTTTCAATGCCAATATAACATAATCCATGGCATATGTTAAGTGGAGGCAATTTTATGACCAACATACTAATTGATGTTTATAATTAAAAACTCAGGGATACAAATGATTTAAAAGCACAAAATATTGGACGACATGGCTCTTTTGGGAAAGAAAATCTAGTAATTATTTCTATAAAAATTGTATACAATTTTCATTAGGAAGTTACTCTTGAAAGAAAATTTTAAATATGATTGAAATGTGACTCCAGGGAAGACATAAAGCTCTTTATTTTTGTTGCCATGGTCAACTTTCATGCTGTTCCTGACAGGATGTGTAGAATGGAAATTGTGCAAGAAGAGTGTTACACATATAACCATATATAAGCTATATTAGCTCTAGGAAATTTGGAAATTATCTAAGAATTTGGGGTACTTTTCACAGTTCCTTTTACTGAGGATGAACTTGCCCCACGAAGTCTGTCTTCATATCTGGATTTTATCTTGAATATGATAAATGTATCTGGAAGCTAATGTTCATTTATAGAATAATTTTTGCTTGACACATCAAATTTGGACTCAATAATGTGGCAAACTAAATAATGTTCCTTTGTTAATCTAATAGGTTATGATCATGGTTCTCAAGTCTTAAAATGTATAGTTCGCCATTATGTGTTCATTTCAGATTTTTAAAATTGATGAATTGGGTGAGCGTTTGCTGAAAAGGTCCGTTTCTCATGCAGCAACCCACAAACATTTTGTTTCACATCACTGATTGCGTTTCCCTCCATGTAACACCACGTATCCCAATCCCTGCCGGTATTTCCACTTGTCAATGTTGTCCTTGGGTAAACACTGCCCTTTGGATCTCTCAGCGGTTGATGGTTGAGAAATGGGTGTGCCTTCTTGAGAAGTGCCGTTTATGCTGCCTTGGTTCTTAAGACTTGTGTATGCAGTCCACCAGCGAGGAGAGATACTTACTGTGGCTTTTTTTTGGTGGGGAGAGGTCAGGGGCAGGGGGTAAGGATTGGCTTTTTAAATACAAACCGTATATATTTAGATAATTCTCAAGAGATACATTTTAATATCTTCCAAGAAATCTGACATTGGTCCCCAAAGGAATATGAAATCATCTTGGAAATCCAAAGAAATCCAAAGATGATAATATTTAAAATGTTTTGTTTTTGAATTCTTTTAGAATCGTACTCTGATTTTTTATAAGTGTTAAAGAAAGCAGTGCAATTTTTAAAAGCAGATACGAAATGCTTACACTGCAAGGTAGCAGTCAAAACTCTTGAGTTGCTTTCTATTATCTAACCCTGCTTTTTAAAGCAATCATGACACAGAACTACATGAAAAGCAACAAGAATACATGGAGAAACCAAAATTTCAAGTCAATAAGCAATTATTTTTTACTTTTTACCTCTGAACCATTTCTGTGAATGAAAATAAAAAGGGTTGATTTTTATCCAAATTCAACAATATTTCCTTTTTAAACATACAGCATCTAGTTTTTCTGTGTGTTCGTTAAATTTTTAACTTACTATATGTATTAAGGGACGTTGCCATCTTTTGATATATTTAAAAGGTGAATCATTGTGTTTTTAAACACTAAGAATGGCTTCTTTATTCTGTGACAAATCATGCTGGTAGTCTGTTATTTGTATATGTAAAACCTTCCTTTTTGCCTTATCATGTATCTGTTACACACATCATTAACATTCTGTTCTTTGTTTGTGCAGAGCCGGCTACTTGCCTCAGAATATTCCCCTGGAGATGATCAGATACCTATCTGAGGAAAAGGATTTTCTTCCTTGGCATGCTGCCAGCCGGGCTCTTTATCCTCTGGATAAATTGCTGGACCGCATGGAGAACTATAATGTCTTCAATGTAATCATATATATTCTCTTACTCTCATAAGATAAGCTGTTATTTTCCTATTTGCTATTCACCATTGACTCTACGTTATTTTCGTTCTTCTAATTTGCGTGATTACTTTTGTCCTGATTTTTCTTTTCCACACTGATGAAAATTATTCGAAGAAATTTATTACAAGCGACGTTTTTTTCCTGCCTCAAAGTGTCAATTAATCTTCAATGAATGCTTCGGAATTTAAGAACAAATATACAGAGCAAATCCTTAAAGTTCAACCGACTTCCCGATAGAAAAGGACGCCGTGTTCACAAAGGACTTCCCCTGGTTAGAGAGGGTCCAAAAATCTAGCAGAATATAGACAGTTTCAGCAAGGCTTCTTAGTCATTATTTTTATCCAAAAGGGCAGAGTGAATTCAATTCACTTCCTTAATTAACGAGGATAAGATCAACATTGAGGCCAAAGCCCATTCATAATTGGGTCCAAGGGGACACAGGAGAGCAAACAACAGATAATCCAAATAGACGTGAGGACATGACACACATTCCAACAGCCTGACCAGATTTCCAGAGCTGAAGCCTGGGAAACCAAATTGCACTGCTAACACCAACTAATCTAATTTAATCATCACTTTAAATAAGATTCAGATTAAAGACTGTTAATAAGCTTTTGATTTCCAAATTTTCTATCAGTTGTGAGGCTTTGCATATGACAATACGTTTCTGTGCCGTCTATTATCTTTGCTCACTGTTTTGCTCTCCTTCAAAGAGCCTGTTTCTGTCTTATAAAATCGTCTTGTGACATATTGGCTATACTGACTAACTTACGTATTTGGAAACTATATTTCCACGTCATGAAACTGGCTATTCAAGCCATTCTAAATGTCAGAGAGCCATCAAAGGTCCTTCTTTCTTACCCTAAGCTAAATTGAAAGCCCCCGGTTAGTTACTTGTGGACAGGGACAATCATGCCATGGCTATCATTAGCTTTGTCTCAACTATTACATCTGATGCTCAAAGAAATGTGGCGTTTCCATTGTGGTACAAATAATATCTACTAGAGAAAGACATATACTTTTCTTTTTTCCTTAACAAAACACACTGTAATGAAATTTTTGTAAAAGTAACACACATTTTTGTGTAATTTTTAGTTTTAAATAGTGTGTGATGCCAGACATTTCATTTTCAATAAAAGTTAAAAATTGCTTTGAATATATCATTAGCTGAATCGATTGTTGATTCTGAAATACCATGTAATTATACTGAAGATCATTCTGTGGCTTTCAGTTCAACAATAATAGTCTGTAGGCTGGCTGGGCCTACATAATACTTTAAGTATATTCTACTGGTAGAAAATAAATGTTATGTGCTCACGTTCTTATAGCATATCTATAGTAAATCTTATAGATATATAGTATTTCTTATAGAATATCAAGTCCAAGTATCATCAACGTTACTATTTATTCATTTGGTTGTAAACATTGTCAATGTTATAAATCATTCTTTTGTCCAATAGGAAAAGTAGACTTCCAAATTTTGATAGTATTAGATCTGTGTGTCCTGTATTTGAATTGCTAAGTTAAGTAACATTGTAATTGGGAAGTTATTGTGCTCATAATTTCACTGTTATTTGAAAGCAGCTATATTTAGAAAGTGTGTTCTTGTTATTATAACATTTTAGTGGTCAGAATAGAGATGTTTCAAGCTGACACCATCTTTCTACCTTCCTTGTTCCATTTAGGAATATATTTTGGAGCAAGTGGCAACAACATATCTCAAACTTGGATGGCCCAAAAATAATTTTAATGGATCCCTTGTTCAAGCATCTTACCAACACGAGTACTGTATTATTTGATTATTCTTTCAGTTTCTCCATGAGCTATACAATAAAATCGTACTAGTGGCATTGTGGTTTTAGCTGCATGAGATGATCTTTCTTTCACGCTTGATCTTTCATTTCCGTTTTCTGGGAGGATCGCTACGGGGCAGCAGGTCCATTGCTTGACACGAGGACCCAGGAGTCCTTGCCATGTTTAATGTGAGCTCTGCCTTAATGAAGTAGTGAGATGGACTTATACCCTCCTCTGTGTACTGATTCCAGATCTGACTTTTATAGATCTCTGCTTAATTGTCTCTTCACCAGTAGTTTGTAATTTCATAATCTAAAAAGCATCTATCTTTATGTTCATTCTTTACTAACCAACTGTTTATTTAATGTTGCCCCGACTTTCTCTTCAGACAGTAACACTGCTGTTTCATTTCATTTTTCTTCCTTTTAATGCCGTCTAGAGAACTACACAGAGAGGTTATAATGCTGGCGTGCAGTTTTGGTAACAAGCACTGTCACCAACAGGCATCAACACTTATATCAGATTGGATTTCCAGCAACAGGAACAGGTAAATTGAAAACAGTCCTGTGTTGCTCAGATGATTTCAAACTGCTTTCAGAGTCTCAGTTGATGCATTCCACTTTCAATGCTGAAGTATTAGAGAGAAAGCAAAGGGATGTTTGTTCTGGTTCATAGTTTCAAATACAATGGCTTGAAAATAACAATATATTTCAAGTTTTAGGCTATCTTTCTTAATTTATGCCCTTATGTTTCAGGTATGAAGCTAAGTCAACAAGTATTGTTCCTAGTGTTTCAGCTCATGCATACTTGGGTCCATCCAAAACAACATGTCCCTGCCATCAGTGCTATAGAGGAGTTCTCTAAGTTGAATACTCACCTTAGTCTTATGAAGGCATTAGACTGAAGACAAAAATGATAACAACCACATCTCGCTGCCATCGGTCAATTCTGACGTTTAGCAAGCTTATAGGTGGAAGAGAGATGGGGTTTCCTATTCCTATAAAGAGTTAAAGTCTTGGAAACCTACAGGGGCAGTTCTGCTCTGACTAACAAGGTCACTGGGGCTGAATTGACTCTGGGTTTTCCAGCGGTCGATGTTTATGGAAGCAGACAGCCTCATCAGACCATTCTCCCTCAAAGTAGCCCGTGCCTTTACACTACTGCTCAATGCAAACCTTACGAGGCCACCAGGCTCCTTCATTAGGACAGTCAGGTGCAGTCAAGAAAAATGTCCAGTCAAGGCAGTGGCTTTTGCGGGGCCCTATTAACCCATTGAAATTCAAGACAGAGCGATCAGCCAGAAGGTTATGGCAACTGTTTATTCATACTTTTTATCCCAAAAGAGTAATTCTGATAGATTTTCTTGAAGGGCACTGAACAATTACAAAGACTTATTAGGAAGAAGCTGGAAAAAAAATGGAAACAGCATCTGTGAAAAAAAAGACCAGGAAATTTGCCCCAAGGAATTATTTTTCCATCCGAATGATGCACCTGCTAATTCTTTGGGGGTGGAGGAGGCTATTATGAGAATTTTCTTGGGAAAATTTACCCCTTCCAGCAAACAGCCATGATTTTGCTCCTTGAGATTTCACTTTGTCCCCAAATTTCAAAGGGAATGTAAAAGGGCATGATTTGAGCCCATCAGGTTACCTAGCATGCTGTTTGGACTGGCTGTAAATCAAAGGACTGGGAAAGCCTTAGAATTAGAGAGATGGAAACACTGGATTTATGAGTGTGTAGAACTATGTCAAGAACCAACAACTGCCTTATACTTTGATATTTTATTAATAAAGATTTCATTTTGATATTTTTGTTTTATGAGATTTATATGGTTTTATAGCAGTCATTTTTATTTACCCTTGTGCAAAGCACCGGCTTGTTTCTAGTTGTGATAGCTTGGCCGTCATTCCATGAAAGGAAATCATTAAATTGGGGGAATCTCATTAAGGCTCTTGATAAAACCATGTTATTCTTTCAGAAACATTTATCTGCATATGTTATAAGCAAAGTAGCACAACAAACATGAATATTAAAAAATACAAATGGAAAGGAGATCTTTATTCTTTCAGTGATCCCTGGCAGCGACCTTGAACTTGTATCTTATCTGAAAATTTCACAATCCAACAGGTCACTAGTGCATAATATGTGGTTAAAGTAATTTAATGTAATTGTTTTCAGAAAAAATTGAATATTAATGAAAGAAATATTAAGCATAAAAGAAAAATCCATTTATCTTCTTACTATAGTGTTTAAACTTTCTGTAAGCATATTTGTAAAGATTTTCATACTCCTTTTTTTCATACATTGAACTACAAACGCATGCCCCACTCCAGTCATTGGCCTCTGTGTTTATTAATGTCAGAAGGGAAGGGCAGGATAGGGAGTCAGAGGACTTTATCGAGATGACGCCTGTGCCTCATAGGTGAGTCAGGGATGACCATCATGGACAGCAGAGGCAAGGTCTCGTTCCAGATGAGCACAGAGAACAGCAGAGTCTCTATAAGCTGCTATGGAACAAACTGGCATTTTCCTTGTCAGGAGTTAGTTATGTTTAAATTTAGTATCTAAATGGCTCCAGTTCAAAGGGTAACTATCCTGTTTTAAAGGTTGCTGAGGGAAATATTTCACTGCAATATTTAGTAATTTGTCATAATATTTCATATCCCCTAGCATTTTTCTGTTTGCCCTTTAAGTTAAGTTAATCATTTTGAGCCTTGTACTAAGCTATGAGGGAAAATATTTTATCATTATATCTCTCAATTGATCCATCATATAATTGATGACAGTGATTAAATGCTTCATCAGTCTTCTGAAGAACTAAAAAAAAAATCTTCATTTAAAAAATATTTTCCTAGTGATAATCCTTTTGCTAAGTCTCTGGAAACTATTATATTTGACCTGAACATGTTAAATGAAGTTTTTTCCTCCGTATTTCTTATCATGCCCTTCAATTCAACTACATATTACTAGGTTATAAAAATAAAATGTAGAGCTACTTAAAATCAATACATGCCTTTTATTAGAGTTGATAGTTGTAGTTTAAACTTTCATTTTTTAAAAAGATTCTTGATATAATTTTAAGCTTATAAAAAACTTGTGAGTTGGTTACTTTTTGACCCTTCAATGAATATACTCACATTATCATATAGTTTTACCTTAAACCAAAAATTGGGCTTGTACCATTGCTTTCACTGTTTCTATGAAAACTATTAAGTCTATTACCATTTCCTACATTTAAAGATACAGGTTCTTAATGTACTGTTTTATAATATTGTACTGAGCACCTCTTAGTGCCAGGTGGGAAAGCAAAGAAAAAAGTGAAGTTCAAATTAAAAAGAGAGGCAGTGCTCCAAGTAAAGAATTTTCCTACATGAGTAAAGCAAGTACTAAGCAAGAGACAAGGTGTAAAATGCCTTCCTTCTTTAGAGGACTTGCTCTCTGACGCATGAGCGTGACTAGGGGGTGGTAGAGGTAGGTGGTTGGGGGCTGCAGGTGGAATACACCTGAGTTGACATTTAGCTGGATAATCCTGGTGATTTCTCAGTTGGGAACGTGAAAAACCATCACTTCTGATATGTCAGTTCATTTCAGTTTTGATAACTCTGTCATTTATTCATAATGAAATAATTAAATTTGGACCCAATGCATGAAGGTGATTTTGTCATTTCCTTCATCACTTTTATATCTTCTTGCATCGCTTGCTTTTGCAAGTCGGCAAGTAAACCTGCTAAGTGGAACTAACTGTGTTTACTAAGATTTGCTCAACCGACCAGATGACAGATCTCAGCATATACAGGTAACCTCCTGCAGTGAGGGCACTGGCGCCACTGAGCCACCTCAGAGTGAAGATCAGAGGTTTAATCTGTGTTTTTCAGATGACAGCTTAATAGTAAAGCAATACTAGAATCTGGTTGCTGATGCTGAGTTCAACTTTCTTAAATTGAATCAATGAAGGGGATGGCATAGTTTCTTTTTAAATGAACCTGAAGCAAAACATCAGTCAGCTCTATTTTTTCTTGTTTAATTCTATTTTTTTAAGTAACAAGTAAAAAAGCATAATCATAAAAGCTAGGAATACTATACAGGTATATTTTCTACTAATAACTGAGAAGTGGGTAGTTAGGGTTAGGTTCAGGGTCAGGGTCAGGGTCTCTGTAGGAGAAAGACTTGCTGATATACTTCCACAACAATTACAAACAAGAAAGTCTTACCGGGAAGTTCTACTCTGTCCTATAGGCTTATTATGTGTTGAAATTAATTGCATGACAGTGGAGTGGACATTACATTACAAAGAAGCATAATCTGGATATATTGGGACAGGTGTATAATCCCTGGTATGAAACTCCAGAAAATTGATGGTGTCAGAAAAAAAAAAAAAAGTAGTTCAGGAGAGGCTAATGACACCCAAAAGTGCAATGAGAGAAAATGTGAGAGAAAAATTTAAGATGTACAGTGGATGATAAATTGAATGAGCCAGCATTCTTATCCGTGTTAAAATATTCAAATGTTACAGTGTGTGGAATTGTAATGGCGATGCCATGCATGAAAATGGATTGTGTTACATCCAGGTCTGGTTAGGCTCTGATTTGGACATGAAGTTCAGCAGAATGCCACATTTCAGAAACGAGACAGAGTGCCAAGCACACAGTGGAGAACAATACAAATGATAAAAAGATCTTGAAAACATGAGCTATGAGAGGAGCTGGTGAGCCCTGAAAATTTCACTCTAAAATAAATGTTAAAGGCATAGAAAAGACGATATCCATTTTTATATGTACAAAAAGCATAACAAAAGGTACAATAATTGGTTTCTTTCACTGGTTCGTGCAAATTAACAAGAAATAATAGCCCTAAGTATTGCTGGGTAAAATATAGGGAAACATTATTACAGCAGATGCATTATAATGTAAAATCTCTGAATTAGAATGCTATTGGGATGTACAATTAACCACATAGAAATCACAATATGATAATATGTGGTTTTCGATGAATAATAAATTTAACCTGAAATTAAATGCCTGTCTAAAACACAGACTTTTAATTTTGTACTAATGTATTATTTTAAAAATAATTTTAAAAGGCACAGTTTAAAACCTGAAGCCTATTAAATATAAAGAATTAACGGAGAGTAATATAGATCACCTATCCCAGAAATTGATGACTGGTATCTTCACTCTATTTGTAAAAAGTACTCTGAAACAGCATAGTACCTGGTAGCTTGTAATTATCCAATTGAGTCGACTCTATTTCACCTCATGAGGACCTTAGAGGTGTGAGAGTAGAGTTGTGGTCCAGGAGGTTTCCAGTGGCTTAGTTTTTCAAGGGCAGCACTAGGCCTCGCTTCCCGGTGCTTTTGGAAACTGGACCTTTCACTTAGCAGTCCAGTGCATCACCAGCTCCCTGTCCATTGGGTAATTAGGGAAAAGAGGTGTTACAGTTTAAAAGCAAAGAGAACTAGAGTAGATGCTGACTCTAGTCCAAGACTCTGGTATTGGGTTTCCAACTGCAAGGTTGGCATTTCAAACCTACTGGCCACTTCACGGCAGAAAGGTAAGGCGACCTGCCCCCACAAAAGTGACAGACTCAGAAACCCGAAATAGTGTTGTGAGAAGCTACGGTCGACTAAACGGCAGTGGGTTTAATGTTGAAAACTGCTTTGGCAGAGAAAAGATGAAGATTCATCAAAAGATTGTTGGCCCATGCATGTGTTGACTGAAGGCAGTGAATTTTGGCTCATATGTATTCATGTGTTCTTTTGATTTATAAACGTTACTCTCTAGGTTTTGATTTTGTAGTGTTTATTCCAATCAGTTGTTTATAGAAATGACTGTGCAAGATCTCATCATTTTATGTCATTTTGCAGATTACTAAATTAAAAGCCCACAAGGATTACGTCATTTGCCAAGATTATACCATCGTAAGTGGTGTAGCTCAAGTTCCATCCTCAGCCTGCCACGTTGTCTTAGTCAATTCTGTGATGGTATATAAAATAATCACGTGGCAATAATATATGCTTACTTAAAAATCGTTTGAGAAAACAACAGTCAAACTCCAGTACTCCCTGCAATGAGTATGTGCAACAACGTTATGCCCATAGCCAATGTTCCTTAAACGTGAAGTCATCTCAGAATTACCAGGACTTGCTTGATTCTGCGCCGCCCCCCACTCCTAGACTTCCTGGATCAGTAGATGGGACGGGACATGGAGGCATGTGGAAATACCAGTTGTCGTTGCCCCCAACGGCCACACTTTGGGGACGACTGCGGTGGGTAAAGGTTTCTGCCTCCAGTGTCATCGACACTGGTGATCACAATGGAATTGTTCTTCTAAAGAAGGTTCCTTAGTTCCCTTATTTAGAGCATAGCGGTATAATTACCAATAACTCACGTCATCAGAGTCATATGACAGAATGCCTATTTCATACCTGACACTGTTCAGAGTTACCCTCTGCTTACTTTGAATCCCCCAGGGCATCAATATGGGGATTGTTATTGATGTTGGGTGAACTCTCATTAACATACTGACGATGTGATTTTTAATGGTGAAGTATGAACAGTAACCGTCACTGAATGCATTCGTTCCGATTCTTTGGGAGCCCTGGCCGCGTGGTGGGACCCTGTCGCCGGGCTGCCTGCAAGGTCAGCCGTGGGAAACCACCAGCCGCTCCAAGGAAGAAAGACGGTACTTTCTACTCCTGCAGAGATTTCCCGCCTCGGAAGCCGTGAGGGTGGTCCTGGCTGCCTGCAGGGCCAGTGTGAGCCCAGTGCCAGGGCAGTGATTTATCTGACTTTCGTTGGGCTCTGCCTCCTGGCAACCCCGCATGTTACAAAGCAAACTGCTCTGGGGGGTGTCTTGCTTGTCTTCGCTCCAAGGAGCAGGTCACAGGGCCTGTGCGGGCAGTGCCACGGGACGTGTTTTTACATCAATGGTTGGGTGAGTGAACAGGGCATATGTTCGCACTGTCTAGGCGTCCGCATTCGAATAGCCTCCTTTCAGAAGATTTTCAGAACTCCCCCACGAGCTCTCCCACAAGTCGGGGAGAAAGAATGGGCTCTCTGCTCCCACAGCAAACCCACAGGGGGCTCTGGGCTGGCATTGACTCCATGGCAGTGCGTTTGATTTTTTTTTTTAGTTTTATAAGATTTTAGGTTTACAAGGACCAACAAAAACAAAATATTATCTTAGGAATTCTCCATTATGAGCAGTGGGGGGAGCTTTAGTTTTTCTCCAACTTTTAGAGAGGTGGCCTGACTTGCAGGTAAGCATTATGTCTGCTGCTTTGCTCGCCTTAATTCGTTGCTATCTGTGGTCCCTGCCCCTCCATCAGGCGCGGCTCCTCTTATCTCAGAGAATAGATAAGCTCTTTCCTTGTGACTGATCGCTGTTCATCAGCTGAGATCCTTGGGTGAGAACAGAAAGATAGGGACACAAAGGGCTCTTTGCACTGGGACCTGTGTATGATCAGGGCGGGAAGCTTATGTGTGGTCCTTCTGAAACCAAGATTCCACCTTATTGTCCATGTTTCCTGTAAGGAGGTCGTCTTCTCCCTCCCCTTGCACTGCTTGTTCTGGTCTTTCCACAATGCACTGATCCACTCCAGATCATCACAGGGTAGAGTCCTTATATACATTCGCCGTAACTGCCACTTCAGTGCTCGGTCACTGGCACCAGCATTTTGACCAAAGTAAATACAGACTGTAAGGCAGTAATGAAAAAACGGGCAGGGCCACCAAGGCCGTGTGTTAAGAATTTTGTGATCCATGAGTCAGGAACACTGGCGGCATAGTGGTTACACGTTGGGCTGTGATTCACAGTGTCAGCGGTTTGAAATCACTAACCACTCTGAGGGAGAAAGACGGGGCTTTCTACTCCCTTAAACTGCCCATCCCTGCCTTCAAGGTGATGCTGAGTCACAGCCAGCCTGTAGGACAGCGCAGAACTCTCGCGGGAGTTCCAAGACCGCGACGGGAGTAGACAGCCTCATCGTTCCTCTGCAGATTTGCTGACAATTTCCCCTGCTGACCTTGCGGATGGCAGCCCACGGCTAACCACGAGGCCACCAGAGTCCCTGTTATCAACAGTTACAGCCTCAGCCACTCACAGCGACGCTTGGACCCCATACTGCGGGCCTGATGTGGATCAGCCTACACTAGACAACAGTCAGTGAGAGGAACGAGAAATATAAAACCATGCCTAGTTTCCATAAAACAAGCAGTACATCATTGCATGTAACTGCGTAAGTTGGAAAGGAACTTATGGGCTAGTGTTGGACTTATGGACTTGAGTTGGACTGGCCTGGGATATTTCCTTGAAATAGAAATACTATAGTGACTTCTTGATAGAAAACTATTTATTGCACATATATGAGTGGCACTTGATTTGTGTCTCTAGTCAGCCTGGCTTACATCCAGTTCACTGCCATCAAGTTGATTCCAACCCTTAGCAACTCTATAGGACAGGGGAGAGATATCCCTGTGGGTTTCCAATACTGGAACTTTGTATGGGAGCAGAACTGCTGATCTTGTGTTGAGCAACCCAACTGGGTTGGTTCTGACGCATTATGTTTGTAACCACTATACCACTAGGGCTCAGCTGTGCCTTATTCCTCAAAGTGACATCTTTTAACACTGGAAATTGGTCTTCAGCAAGATCTACCAGTGTACTCGGTCATGTGACTTATTTTCTTTTTACACTGTCTTGATTGTCATGTGAGGGAAAATCTACAGAGTAAATTGATTTTCCTTACAATTCATGCAATGTTTTATGATATTGATTGCAATACCTACAATGCAATACTACTTTTCCTATTGCCTCCCTTTGTTTGCCGTTTCCATTGGTCTTTCATTCTCATTCCTTCCTGCCTTCTGAGTAACTCCCTGACAAATGCTGGGCTCTGAATTGTACATCGTTGACAGTATAGGTCTCCTATTTGGGGGCTGAAAGTTGAGCCATGGAGGTGAGGTCAGGTGTCAAATGGGAATTCCACTAGTGCCTTTCATATCCTAAGGTTAGTCTTCTTATTTTGAGTTCTACATTTTCCCCAGTTGATCCAGGGCCTACTACTGTGAGCACTTTCAGAGCAATCTGCAGTGAGAACCCTATGCTATCTTGGTCTTCTGGACTCAGCGCTGTGGAGCCGGGGCTTCATGTGGTCAGTGAATCCCTTTCATCTTCTTTTGATGCTATCTGTGTAATTCTGTATTTTGAATTTCTCTTCCATTTTTTCAGCTAGTGAAATGCACATGCTTTTCATTTTTGCTGTCCTAATTCCAGGTCTTTGCACCTTTTCATATAATTCTTTATTCCATCTTTTTGAATTCCCCTTTGAAATTTTATGTTCAGCTTCTTTATTCAGCGTCTTTACTTCATCAATTATTTCTATATTTCTCTCTCTCTCTTTTTCGTACTTCATCATTTCTTTCATTGGCTTCAGCTACTCCACATTCAACGTGACATCCATTTTGTCTTTTCTTTAGTTTCTATCTTTTTAATTATCTTTGAATTTCTTTATTTATGATGTTCTTGATATTATTGCAGAACTCCTATCATCTCAGGTGATTTGTGTTCAATGTGTCAACTTTCTTCTTGAAATATCCTCTAATTTAGATGAGATATACTCAAATTCATACTTTGACTCTTGGGGACTTGTTTTAATTTTATTTGAATTCGAGTTGAATTTGCCATTGATGGTTTGTTCCACAGTTGGTCTCCAGTCTCGTGACTGATGATATTAAACTTTTTTATACCGTAAATACTTGAGTATAATCCGAGTTTTTTTCAGCACATTTTTTATGCTGAAAAAGCACCCCAGCTTTGGGGGGTAAAATTAGTTGCCTTGGGTTATACTCGAGTATGTATAGTAGTTTATTTCAACAGATATAGTTGATTTAATTCCTGTGTATTTCTATCGAATATACATGATCCATGTCTATGGTTACTGTTTACATCCCTGAAAAATAAATCTTCAATCAATAAGCCATCCTTATTGGAAAATTCTATCATGAGATCTCCCAGGTGGCTTCCATCCCCATGGCCATATTTTCTAACTAGTGATCCTCCTCCTTAGTGTCCAATTTTTGCATTCAAGTCATCAGTAATCTTGATTGCATGTCTCATCAATTTCAGACTGAAAAGGTTGGTAAAAATCCTCAATGGCTTTATTGTTAGCATTAGTGGTTGGTGTGTAAATTTGAATAATAACTTTATTAATTATTCATCCTTGTAGGTGTAATATATCCTACACCTGACAATGGTGAACATTGGAATCGATGTTGAATCATTCTCTTTTTTAACATGAAAGTCATCCATTCCTTTCAAATTTGTTACTCTGGTATGTAAACCATATTATTATGACATTCAAAATGGCCAATAGCAGTCTATTTCAGTTCAATAACACCTAGAGTGTTTGATCTTTATGTGTTCCATTTTTTCATGCCTTCCAATTTTTCTAGATCCATATTTCATGCATCCCATCTTCTTGTTAGTGGTTATTGCAGTACTGCTGTTTCTTCTCATTTTGAGTCATTGCCACATCAACAAATATAGGTCCTGAAAACTTTATATCACTAAGGTCAACTCTATTTGAGGAGACAGCCCTTCCCCAATTATATTTTGAGTGTCTTCCAACTTGAGGGGTTCATCATCCTGCACTATATGAAACAATATTCCACTGCTATCAATGTGCTCCACAAACACCACTATTTTTTTCAGATGTAGATTGGCAGGTTATTCTTTCTAGTCTATTTAGCTTGTAAGCTTTTCTGAAAATTTTCCACCACGGGTAACTATGCTTGTGTTTGAAATACCAGTGGTATATCTCACAAGTTATGATAGTGCAAGAACCTGACATGTCTGACAACTTGGCATACTAGCCTAATTCTGAATGGCCAGCACATCTCTCTTCTTGCTTTCTCTAGTTTCTGTAGACCACTGTACCTGAGCATGCATGGCTTAGGAGGTTGTGGAGTTAATTCTTGCTTCCTGGAGTAACCCTTAACCAATGACCCATAGGAGTTGTTGGACAAATAGCCACACTCCCTCCCATTCTGGGCAGAATAACTAGTGGATTTTCTACAGTGTCTCCAGTAAGATTAACCTCCAGTTGCTCACAATTTTAAATTGTTTGATAATGTACTTTTCATTGGCTGCCTTCTTTCCCTTTTCTATTTCCCATTTCCTTATTGATATCTCCCCCAAAATGGCTTAATTAAAACCTTTGTCTCAGGATCTAATCCTATGGGGAACCCAAACTCAATCACATAAGACATTTGTCAAATCATGGACTTAGTGGTTATATCTATTATATGTGTAGGTCATGGAAGAGGAGGATTCATACCATCACTTTGAATAGTCATTCGGAGTGCCAACTGGGTCCCCAGTATAAATCCTGGACATCAAAACTCACTGTTTCCTGTATCACAACACTTCCTTTTAGACTTCTGTCATTCAAAAAACTCAACAAATAGCTTGCTGTCTCACTTCAAATTTTGTAGTGTGCAAATATGGCTATGTTTTCATTGTGTGTTTAGCCCTGGACAAATCAGCTTTGACCAGGAAGGTGAAGTCATGTGGAAAAACAAACCAAAAACACTAGCAGCTGTGTGTTGTGGAAGAAAACCCTGTGGATGAAGTGCAATTTTTAGGGAACAGAGACCAGAAAGATAAACCAATAAGTGTCCACTGTTCTGATGTTAAGGAGAACCCTGGTGAGGCAGTAATTAAGCACTTAAGGGCTAATCAATCAGCAGTTCAAACCCACCATCTTCCCCAAGGAAGAGTTACGATGTGGAAGTCTGACCCCCTTAAGATTTACATTTATTACCACTACCAACTGATCTGAGAGGGATAGCAATAGGGAATCCTGGATAGCATTCTAAACGAGCTCTAATGGCAGAGTGGACTCCTCATTGAGCTCCTAACCACAAAGTAATTGGTTCTACCCTATCAGTTGCTCCATGTGAGAAATATGAGTTTGTCTGCTCTGGTAAAGTTTTAAGCCTTGGAAAATCAAAGGGTGAAGTTCTATTCCATCTTGTAGGGTCTCTTTGAGTCAGCTTCAACACAATGATAATGAGTTTGCTTTGGAATTTTCGGATAGAATAGGAGAAATATGTGCAACAAAGTTTAAACTTATTTTAAAAGTTCAGGGGTATTGCTCAGAGAGAGATTCTTGGAACCCACAAGACTGTTGTCCTTAGGCACCTTTAGTTCTGGAACTGAACTCACTCCCTTGGCTCAATCTTCAGCCAAACAATAGGTAGATCTATAAGATAAAAAGTAACACTAATCAACTATTTGAATCAAAAGGATATAATTTATTCAAAGATAAAGTTCAGAAGGGTCAGGAAAGAAAGGGAATGGAAACAGGAAATACAAGGAGGAAGTGCGATAAGTGATATTACGTTGAGCAGATTGCAGTCAATATCATGAAGCAAAATATGTGTGAACTGTCAAATGGAAAACGGATGTATTCTGTAAACCTTCACCCAACTCACAATAAAGAGATTTTTTTTCAGCCTTGGAAACCCATGAGGCAATACTATTCTGTCCTATAAGGTACCCATGAGTTGAAATCAACTCAGTGGCAATGGGATATTAATGCTGATGCTTTCTGCCGATTCTAAAAAATAGGGTTATTACAATTATTGTGGAAATAGCATGAATGAGACTATGTAAATGGGGTTGGTTACAGATAAATTCTTGTAAATGTTAAAGGATATGTGATTGAGGATGGACTTACCCAAAAAGAGAAAATTATTGCAAGATTTTGTTCAAGGGATAAAATAAAAATAAGCTTCCTGTGGGTAAGACTTAAGCCTATAGATATGGAATTTAAGGAACTGGTATTCCATGATGGTCACCTTCCCGACACAATCACTCAAGACAAAAGGTGGGTGTATAAATAAATGAGGTGAAGAAAGCTTATGGAGCCAGCTATCAAAAGATAAAGAGTCTAGGGTTTTAAAGACTAGAAGGTTAACAAGTGGCCATCTAACTCAGAACCAATAAAGTGCACATGAAAGAAGCACACCAGCCTGTGTGATCACAAGATGCAGAAGGGATCAGGTATCAGGCATGAAAGAACAAAAAAAATCATATCATTGTGAATGAGGGGGGGTACAGTTAGGGGATCCAAGATCTATCTGTAAGCAACTGGACAACCCCTTACAGAAGGGTCGCTGGGAGGAGATGAGCCAATCAGGATGCAGTGTAGCAACGATGAAACATATAACTTTCTTCTCGTTCCTAAATTCTACCGCGCACACTATCATGATCCCAATTCTACCTTACAAACCTGGCTAGACCAGAGAATATACACTGGTCCATTAGGAACTGGAAACACAGGGAAACCAGGACAGATGACCCTTTCAGGACCAGTGCTGAGAGTAGCAATAACAGGAGGGTGGAGGAAAGGTGGGGTAGAAAGAGGGATCTGAATACAAGGATCTACATATAACCTCCTCCATGAGGGAGGGACAACAAAAAAGTGGGTGAAGGTAGATGTCGGACAGTGTAAGATAGGACAGAATAATAATTTATAAATTATCAAGGGTCCATGAGGGAGGGGAAGGGGGAAGGAGGGGAAATGAGGAGCTACTACCAAGGGCTCAAGTAGAAAGCAAATGTTTTGAGAATGATGATGGCAACAAATGTACACAGTGGATGTATGTATAGATTGTGATAAGAGTTGTAGGAGCCCCCAATAAAATGATTCTTTTTAAAAACCTCAAAGAGCAAAACACACTATGGTTTATTGTACATCAATGATACTTCAATAAAATTACATAAAAGAGCGGAAAAAGAAATGGAATTTAAGGTAAAGAAAGTATTCCCTTTGAAGACCATATTGCAAACATATATTTAGGCAGGCAATTAGATAAAGACATTTTAAGTCTGGGCTTCTATACCTGCCATCTGTCTGTTATGAAAAGTATAATTAGCAACTAGAATCTCTCATACAAAATCAACTCAATATGGTCTTTCTGGTCTGACCTCCGTGGTGTTCTACTCTGCTTTGATGGAGCTCATCATATCATGACTCTATAACAAGATTGAGGAGTTATTTACATTCTTATGTGGAAGGTAAATCTGTTTGGCCATTCTGTTAGATTAGTTCATTTTCTTTCCTACCATCCCATCTGCCATTTTAATTCAAAACAAGGAGAAAAGCATGTATGTGCCTTTTGAGGAAGGAGAAGATTTTGGTGTGGAAGAAATTCTCTTCTAGACTGCAAGGTAAGTATTTACCCCCTCTAGCCCTGTTGGAGGAGGGGAAAAGGAAGAGAGACAAGGCAAAGAGAACAACATAGTTATTTTCATGCCTCCTTACTTGACCTGGGGATTGAGGGGAATATCAGTGACTATGGACCTGTTGTGCTCCCCATTTGGAAGCATGAAGAATAGAGGCTGCCAGGCAGAGCAGCCCTATGGGAAGTCACTGAAGACAAACATATAGAGAGTGCCATCAAGTCTACTGTGATCCATGGAGACCTTATATGCAATGGAATGGAGTGCTGTCTGATCTTGCACCATTGTCACACATTCCTGAATGTTGAAGTCCATTGTTGCAGCGATTCGGTCAATCTGCCTCAATAAGGATCTTCCATGTCCCTCTATTTCATCAAATATGATGTCTTCCTCTAGCAATTGTCCACTGATAGTGTGTCCAAAACACATTAGTCAGTCAGTATTCTCTTGTGATCCATAAGGTTTTCTTTCAGTAATTTTTGGAAGTGGACTGGCAGGCCCCTCTTCCTTGTCTGTCTTAGTCTAGAAGCTTCACTGAAACCTGTCCACCATGGGCAATCTTGCTGGTATTTGAAATTCTGGTAACAGAGCTTCCAGCATCATAACAATACACAAACCATTATAGGACAACCAACTGACAGAAGAGTGGAGGAGATATATATACATATACATATATATATATCTGTATATAGATATATAGATATATATGTATGTATATATATGGAGACAGAGAGTAAAACTGACAATGCAGTCTGATTAGGCAGTATTCTGATGATCTGCTGCTAACAGAAAGTATCCCCACAAATAACATCTTAAAGTAATGATAATATCAATTTTGCTCACAAATCTGCAATCTGGGCAGAGCACAGTGAGAACACTAGTTTTGGCTTCATCAAGCATTACCTGGGGTAGCTCAAAGGACAGAGGCTGCAGCTCTCTTAAGACTCACTCCTTCACACGACTGATACTTCTATTGGTTGGAGCTCAAGAAGAACCCTATATGTGACATTTTCATTTGGCCTGGTCTTCCTTGCAACATCCTGACTGGGTCCCAATGGTGAACAACCCAATACGACCAGGTGGAAGTCACAGAGCAACACTTCTGCCATAGTCAAAGGCCTGCCAAGATGCAAGGAAGAGGGAAAGCGGGCCCTGTTTCTGGAAAAGTGAACACAAACTCGTAACAAGAGAATGTGCGATGTGAAACATTAGGACAGTCATCTTTGAAGGACACAACCTGCCACGAGCCAAGATACAGAGACAGATTTCTACGAAAGCGAAAGGGCAGGACTTAGACTTAAAGATAAAGCCACAGACTTCATAGGACAAGAGCAATAGGGAGACAAGCAAAGGAAAGCTCTAGGACTCAAGCCTAACATGGCTAAAGATAGGGACAATGTCAGGACTGAACTGGAAGCAAGCAGACACCTGTGCAAGGCAGAACCCGTGAAGTTGTGAGTGCCTTCAAAGCTAAGTCAAAGTACCTTGGGGCATGAGAAGGGAAGGAACAGGAGAAGGAATTAATGGGTAGGTTTATGGAATTTGTAGGTCTGGGGACAGAGCATCAGGAATAGCTGGGTTCTGGCACTCAGTTGATACCATCAGAGTTTGAACCTTTTCCTTTCAGTGCTGTTTTCTTTTGAGTTTCACGCAGGCTTCCTGATGACAGCTGTAGTTTTATCTAGAAGCTCAGGAATTCTATTAGAGAGACGCTCTTTTCCTTTCTAATCATTGGTGGTACTATCAGGTAAGCATTGGATTGCTAACTGCAAGGTTGGCAGTGCTACCCTACCAGCTACCTCATAGGGAAAAAGATGGAACTTTCTGCTCACATAAATATTTACAGTCTGAGAAACCCCACAGGGACCTTCTATGATTCAAAATGGACTCATTGGCAATGGGGCAATTGTTTCTGGGGCATTTTTTTAGGGTTAGATATCATTAACCTAGCATGAGTCACATACTGAGTCTGACCAAGTCCCTTTGGACAGAGGAAAGTCATGCCCTGACTAGCCAGGCCTGGAGCTGGCAGATTGGGTCAATGCCAGCAGAAGCATGGAGATGGAGCATGGTGGAAGAGTGATCCCAAAGATACAAGCCATGTGCTGTATGTGGAAGAAGGGCAAATGAATGCTGCATTAATTAACCAGTCATTGACAAAATGAGGTTGCATAGCAAATGGCTCCAAAACCCAGCAGTTCAACAAACAGCCCAACCCCTTCCCTCCCACACACACAGTTCTTAAAATTCAGGATCAGGGAGATTAACTGGAACTTTGAACTTGGCACTTCAGGGCTTGGAAGAGATGACAGTGCATGTAAAGTCCTTGGGGCAAGAGAGACCTTGGTGTGACTAAAAGCCCAGAAGAAGACTAATTTGGGGGAGGTGAGATAATAGGAATGGAGTTTTCGGTGAGCATTTCCTTGAGAGCCTTCAAGCAAAAGCGATTTTTCTATATTCATGTTTTAGAAGTAGATCTCCACCCTTTGGGTAAAGCTTTGGGTATTGGATTGGCGTCGGTATGCAGGGAAAAAATAAATGGGCTTGTTATGGATTAGGAGCCTGTGGTAGTCACCTAATCTTGTTTCACGTTAAGGATTAGGAGTGTAGGCGTGGAGTCTAGGCTGCCAATCTGGAGATAGTCAGTGAGATTTTTATGTGGGCATAGCCTTCTCCTGAGAACTCTGAGAAATCTGGTACTTCCTCCTTGGAGGTGGAAGACACCTCTCTCTCTCTCTCTCTCTGGTACTCCTGGGAGACATTGCACAAGGCAAGCCAAATGGATGCGACCAAACCTCTGAAGCCAAAGAAGCCTCAGAGAGATCGCTGCCAGCACTGAGATGCTTACAATGCCACTGGATCCACAAGACTTTCCACCCATTGGCCTGTGATTATCCTGCATTCAGCATCACTGCACATGTTTTATGGGTCTGAAAAGGAATGTATAGATTGGTATCAGACATATGGGCTAATATCAGACTTATGGATTTGATCTGCACTGGGCTGGGACGTTTGCTTAATGTACAATTACTGTTTGATATAAAACTCTCTCTCTTGATTTATAAGGTAGAATTAGACCAGAACATGTACTCTGGTACAGACAGGAGCTGGAAACACAGGGAATCCACGAGAGATGATCCCATCAGGACCAGTGGTGAGAGTGGTAATACCAGGAGGGTGGAGGGAAGGTGGGGTAGAAAGGGTGAACCGATTACAAGGATCTACATAAAACCTCTGCCCTGGGGGACGGACAACAGAAAAGTGGGGGAAGTGAGATGTTTGATGTGTAAGAGATGACAAAATAATTTATATATTATCAAGAATTTATGAGGGGGGGGAGGACGGAAGTGGGGAAATGAGGAGCTGATACCAAGGGCTCAAGTAGAAAGCAAATGTTTTGAGAATGATGAGGGCAACACATGTACAAATGTACTTGACACACAATGGGTGGATGGATGGATGGATGGATGGAATGACTGTGATAAGAGTTGTATGAGCCCCCAATAAAATTATCAAGGGTTCATAAGGAGGGGGGAGTGGGGAGGGAGGAGAAAAACGGGGAGCAGGTGCCAGGGGCTTATGTGGAGAGCAAATGTTTTGACAATGATGAGGGCAATGAATGTATAAATGTGCTTTATAATGGATGGATGGATGGATTGTGATAAGAGTTGTATGAATCCCTAATAAAATGATTAAATAATAGGGAAATGATTTTTAAAAACCACCAACTCTCTGTCATACACATGAGTCTCCCTCGAGTTTTCTCTAGCATACCCAGACTAATACACAGTTCGCCCCTGGCCTATAGGGCCGCTATGAGTTGGCATGGACTTGAGGGCAGTGGGTTTGTTAGGGCTTTGGAGTTCAGCAGGCCTTTGTTGGTGTGTTTGAGTCTATTTTTGTAGCTGTTGTGTGCAGGTCAGTGGCTCATCTTCCAGCACTCTATAGGACCATATTTTGTTGTGACCCATAAGGCTTTCATTTGTTAATATTTGGAAGTAGATCACCAGGTCTTTCTTCCTAGTCTGCCTTAGGCTAGAGCAGTGGTTCTCAATCTGTGGGGTGTGACCCCTTTTGGGGTCCAGCGACCTTTTAACAGGAGTCATCCGATTCATGGCAGTAGCAAAATTACAGTTATGAAGTAGCAAGGAAAATGATTTTATGGTTGGGGGTCATCACAACATGAGGAATTGTATTAAAGGAAGGTTGAGCACCACAGGGCTCGAGGTTCAACTGAAGCCTGCCCATCGTTGCTGACCCTTCTGGGGTTTGTCATATCGGTGGCACGGCTTCCAATTTCACAGCAACACTCTAGCTACCACTGCACCACGAACTGATAGACAGGTGGTGGACTGTTCTTAAAAGCCACCTGATTTACGATGCTTTGTTTTGACAGCCCTGGAAAATGGATACAGAATCTGGTTTCATAGTCAATGCAAGACACACCTTGGGGCAGTAGGGATGGCATGAAGTGAATAGATTCAAAGTATATTTTAGGGAGAGGAAGGATGACAGTTAATGCCTGGGGGATGTGCAAGAAGGAAGGAAGCAGAGACACCAATGATATTAAGTGCCTGAGTTAAGACAGGAATTTCCAGGGAAGCTGGTGGGTCATGATGGGAGAATTTCACACTCCCCGGGGACAGGGGGAGCATTGATTAGTTCACATGTCTGCGCACCTTCTCAGAAAATAGAGGCTTTGTCATCCTCAAATGAAGCATGCATTTGGAGCTCAGAGAGGGCATGGAGTGCAAATGAAGACTGGGTTGGTTGAGATGGGTGGACCAGGGCCACTAGTCAATTCTGAGGAGCTTCAGAAAACCTGCCCAGTGTCTCTTGGAGAGTGGGCATGTCTCATGGCCACAGAGGGCCTTTTAATGTTTCACCTCCCACTGCAGCAGCGAGAGGCTCTATCAGCTCATCCTGGAAAGGAAACATACTACCTGCCATCAGGTTCATTTCTTCAAAAAGGATGGAAGAATACAAATGAAAGACTACAGTTTGAAGGGGTCTTAGGCAGACTATCAGGCTCATTAAAGCTTCATTTATTAAAACTTCATTATTCAGAGACATTCTCCCAGTAGGATGTATGCTGGGGTGGGGGTGGGCATGAGGAGGAAGGCTTGGAGCAAGGTAGGGGAACAACCCAACACCACCAAAAAATACCTTCCCACGAAGCAATTCCAGTGGGCACAGATTAGATAGAAGTTTCATCCTCTGGGCACTTGATGTTTGTCCCTCTCTTTTATCTGAATGCTCTTTCCACATTGCTCAGATGAAGCATCAAATTTGTATTAAAATGCAAGTTAGGAAGCATCATCCCCAACCAACCCTGTTCATCGAAATGGTAGTGCTCTCTCCGGGTAGTGCTTGTTTGTCAACAAGCTGAAGCAGTTGAGCTGGGGCTCTGTGAGGCCCAGGAGCATGAGTTCATTAATATCCGACCCATAATGCCTTGCTGGGTTTATGCCAACAAAGCCCTGTCACTCCTTACCTTAGGATTTACTCACTCCTTGAAACAGGCATTTATTTACACACAGTTTGACCTCATGATGGTGTTCAGCAGATGTGGATCTTACTTATTTGCATTGTTCTGTGACAGTTGCAAAATTCGTTAGTGGCTCAGGGATCAATCCTCTGTGGACTGCCCCCAAAGCTAGATGAAGCAAGCGGGTTCTCACTGATTCATCCTCCCTCCTTAGCAATGCTTGCTAATCAGGATAACATAGTGCTCATTAAAGAAACTGCCTGTATCAGTTTAAATTTGTGACCTGGGCGGGAGGGAGGGTCATGATCACAAGTGACAGAAACTGATGCTTGACTAACTTAGGGGAAAAGGCCTAATGGTGGATAAATGGTGGGAAGACAAGAAAATGTGGCAAATGCCTGGGAAATCTCAGGGCTGTGAAGCCGGTACTGGCGAAACACTCCTCATGAGGCCAAAGCGTGCCCTCTGTAGTACATTAAATCACATTCACAAACACACATTCATGTTCACATGGAACCTGAGGCTATGGCCTTACTTGGAGAGGAGGTCTTGGCAGATGTGCTTAGTTAAGGATTTCAAGAGCTCCATCTTTCTGGGTTTAGATTTCAGATGGATGCTACATGCACTGATTGGTGTGTTCTTATAAGAAGAGGAGTGGGCACACAGAGACCCCGTGTGAAGACACTGGCAGAGATTGGATCAGTGCATCTATAAGCCAAGAAATATCAAGGATTAGCAGCAGTGACCAGAAGCAGAGAGAGGCTACTTTGATTCTCCTTCAGAGCTCTCAGAAGGAATGAATCTTGCCCACACCTTAATTTTAACCCTTTGCCCTTCAGAAAAGTGAGAGAACAGATGCCTGCTGTTTAAGTCACTCGATTGGTAGCCATTTGTTACAGCTACCCAAAAGAACCATTATGGATTGATCTGTAGCCCCCTCAAAATATGTGAGAAATTTGAGCCTTGGTGGACATGATCCTGTTTGAAACGAAGGGAGTTCTTTTGTAATATAAATGAGGCCATATGGCCACTGGAGATCCCCTCATAGAGGGGTTTAGAAGAGGAGATGGGTCAGTTAGAGGGGCGATGCTGGAGAGTGGAGGGTGAGTGGGTTGGAAAGGGGGAACTGATTACGAGGATCCACATGTGACCTCCTCCCTGGGAGATGGACAGCAGAGAAGGGGGGGAAGGGAGACTCTGGATAGGGCAAGATATGACAAAATAACAATGTATAAATTACCAAGGGTACATGAGCAAGGGGGGAGCCGGGAGGGAGAGGGAAAAAAAAGAGGACCTGATGCAAAGGGCTTAAGTGGAGAGCAAATGCTTTGAGAATGATTGGGGCAGGGAATGTGCGGATGTGCTTTATACATTTGATGTATGAATATGTATGGATTGTGATAAAAGTTGTATGAGCCCCTAATAAAATGTAAAAAAAGAAAATGATTAGGGCAAAGAATGTACAGATGTGCTTTATACAATTGATGTATGTATATGTATGGATTGTGATAAGAGTTGTATGAGTCCCTAATAAAATGTTAAAAAAAAATGAGGCCATGTGAGAATAGGCTTGAGCCTAAACCTAAACACTTCTGAGTTAAAGGCCAGGATAGACCCAGTAACACACAGTACGGGGAGAAAGATAGCGAGGAATGCCAAGGAACTTTCTGGTATCCACAAAGAAGGACCCTGACCTAGAGTCGCACCCGAAATTTGAACCTGTAAGCTTCAAAGCAGTGGGAAAAGTGTTTTAAGGCTACTGACTTGTTGGATAATTTTTGGTTAAGGAGATTAAGACAGGAACTTAAGACATCCTCCAATCCTTCCGCTGGCTTTGTTCCATTTTTCTCACATTCAAGAGTCCTCCCAGAGGATTCAGTCATGTTGTTGTTGTTGTTGTTCAGTGTCATAGGGAGGGTTTGGATTCATTGTGACCATACATACAACATAATCATACACTGCCAGGTACTGTACCATTCTCACCGTTGTTCTTAAGTTTGAGCCCATTGTTGCAGCCACTGTGTCAATCCCATTTGTTGAAGGCCTTCCTCTTTTTCACTGCCCCTCTACTTTCCAGAACACGATGTCCTGCTCCAGGGACTGATCTCTCCGGACAACATGTCAAAGTTAAAGCGAAGTCACATTATCCTTGCCCTGAGGAACATTCTGGCTGTCCTTCATCCAAGTTAGATGGGTTTGTTCTTTTGACAGTCCATGGTACATTCATTACTCTTTTACATCACTATTAATCAAATATATCTATTCTTCTTTGGTCTTCCTTATTCAGTGTTCAACTTTCACATAAATATGAGACAGTTGAAAATACCATGGCCTGGGTCAACCCGCTCCAGTCCTCAAAGTAATCTCTTGCTTTTCAACACTTTAAAGAGGTCTCGTGTAGCAGTTTTGACTAGTGAAATGTGTCATTTGTTCTCTTCTCTGCTGCTTCCATGAGAATTGATTGTGGATTCAAGCAAGACAAAATCCTTGACAATTTCGAACATTCCTCCATTTATCATGATGTTATCAATAGGTCCAGTTGTGAGGGTCCGGGCTTTCTCCACCTTGAGTCATAATCCAAACTGAAGGCTTTAATCCTTCATCTTCATCAGCAAGTGAATCAAGTCCTTCTCATTTTCAGCAAAATTGTGTCATCTGTATAATGCAGGTTGTTAATAAGCCTTCCTCCAACCTGATGCTCCATCAGGCACTGCCCCTTAATGAGTTTAGGTCATGAAGGATAGTCCTCCATAGGCACATTAATTATTACCCTTCCCCCCTCACATAATAAATTCAGAAAGAGAAAATTTTCCCCAAAGCAATGGAAAGCTTACTAGAGAAGTGGAGGGTGCTCAAAGCCAAAGGTGACACAAACTGGAAATCAGTACTAGTTTTCAATACCTGCAGTCATCTAATAGTTCACTGCACTATCTAAGGAAAGGTGAGGAGAACTGGGGCAATTCCATTAAAAAAAGACAATGCAGGGTATGTAAGTCCGTCATTCCTCTGGAGAAGAAAAACACATAGTTGGGTTGTAGAGCTTTGTTTGCTAATCAACCGAATGTAGTTGTAAGGCAGGGGTGTGTGTGCGCGCGTGTGTGTGCGTGCGTGTGTGTGTGTGTGTGTGTGTGTTGAAGGGAGGGGCTTGCCATTCTATTTCACAGCCAGGAGAAAGATGAGCCTCTTCCCATATCTTTTGCTCTGTGGCAAGTTACTGATCTACAAGGAACTTTTATTTGACAAGGACATTGCCGAGAAAAAAACGGGAAGCTTGTGTTCATCTCTGCTGAGAGGTGGAGTCAAAGAGATGGGCTTTATGACAGACACCCTGATCGTGCAACCAAACTATGAAATGGCCTCATACATTCAACACACATTTGCTGCACCTCCCCAGTGTGCTGCCCAGATATTACCAGGCAGAGTGTTTTATGGGCAGCATTTTAGAGTTAGGCAGGCAGAGGGAGTGTCTTTGTGGGTGTTGCCTTTACCAGTCCTTGGATTGTTCTGGGACAGGCATGTCTTTTTCCTCTAAAGTAACTGATCGCGTGTAAAGAAGGAGTCTCCTCAGTAAGACGGGTTAAACCAAACCCAACCTATGACAATCATCTCAATTGGAACACATAGCGACCCTATACAAATACCCGTAGGGTTTCCAAGTTTGTAACTCTTTTGGGGGGTCAACTACCATATCCTTCTCTTTCAGAACCACTAGAGAGTTGACCGTTGTGTTAGCAGCTGAATGCTTAATCACTGTGCCCATTTTGTTTGCTGAGCCGCCCTCAAAACACTGAACAGGTTTTCTGGGTACCAAGTATGTCCACTTCTATATGTGGCATAGGGTCTTTTCCCCAAGTTGATAGGAGGTGCAAATCAGTTACTAGGGGTTTGGCAGAGTAAGTATGGAAACTGGGAGGGTGTGTGAAATTTGAACCAGAGTAGAACAATTCCAAGACACTTCCAAGGATTCCTGGCATATAATATGCAAATGATAATCAAGATATATAAATGTGTCTCTGTTCTTGGTTCTGTCAGTACCTGGTGTGGCCACAAAGGAGAAACCTGGTCTCCTGCTATTTTGACAGGTGATAAGTCACATGCTAATGAACCCTGGTGGTGTAGTAGTTAAGCACCATGGTTCCCGGCTATCAAAGGATATAGCGTCTGGGGTCTTAAAGGCTGGAAGATAAACAGGGGGCCATCTAGCTAAGAAACAACAAAGCCCACATGGAAAAAGCACACCAGCCTACCCCGACATGATCGCTGAAGACAAAGCGGGTGCATAAGCACATACGAGCATGTTTTCTTGATGTGCACTCACCCTTTACACACAACTCTCTTATACATAAGTTTTTCTGTGGATTTGTTTCTCGAATGCACCCAGACTAAAATAAGCTGCGTGGAACGCATTTAAGAAGCCTAGACAAGGGCAGGGCAGGATATTCGGAGGGACTGGATACAGAATTAGAGAGGAAGGAGCCCTGGTGGCAAAACGGGCTGCTAGCTCCCTGTCCCAAGGGGGACAATGAGACTGCTGGCTCCCATGAAGATTTACAGTCTTGAAAACTCCATATAGGGTCACTGTGGTTGGAATCCACTGGACGGCAGTGACCTTTTGGGATTGAAGGTGGAAGCCACCAATGACTTCCTGCCATTGAGCCAAGGAGCCTCCGGAGAGTGTCTGACCTTCTGGAATGCAGTGAACAACCTCTGCACATCTGCTTTTCGTGCTGCCCAAGTCATGCCCTTGGCCTTTGCTTAAACATATTCATCCAGAAGTGAACCATCACAGCTGCTCCCTCGGGAAGCTGGGGGCTGAGCTCTCTGGTTCCACTCTGTCAGCATTTCTGGTCCGGGTACCTCCCCTCTGCCCCGGCACAGGCAATGTGCTTTTGGAAGCAGTGCTCCCTGGGTAGTGGGTGTGATTTGCCTCCTCTGGCCTAACATGATGATTGCTGAGAGTGGGTGGATGCTAGGGTGTAAAACTCCCTGAACTTTACCTATCCCAGGGGAAAACTTATTATTTAAAGTAAGTTTTAGACAGAATCTTTAGAAAGATAAATTGTTAACTTTATGTACACAAGTACTCCCCAACACATAGGCTCAACCTCATAGGCTGTGGATGACCTTGAGCAGGTGCTCAGTCACAATGGGTTTCTATCAGGATTGAGAGTTCAGCTCTCTCAACTCTCCAACTGGTTATTAGCACCATAGTCTCATTTCTATTTGTGTATTTACTTTGTTTTTAGGGGAAAATGACTCCCAATTCAACTATATTTTATTAGGAACTCCTTTGCTAAGTTTTACACAAGAAAAAGGCACAAACTGCTGTTCTGGATGAAGGACAGCATCCGCATGAGGCCACAATGGTGTCGGAAGGACCCACAGCCACAGTGACTTAAATAAAATGACACCCATTCTGTCCTGCTGACTCTGACTCATAGTGACTCTGTGTAGGGATCCTGAAGTTGCTACCTTTACAGGAAGCAATAACCTCATCTTTCTCCTGTGGAATGACTAGTGGCTTTGAACCAGCGACCTTCCTCTTAATAGTCCAACACTATCCAGCATTACCACCTGGGCTCCTGAAAACTTAAATAAGACATAGAAAACAAACAACTTTGTCACAAAATTGTGACTGAAGACAGATCAATTCATGGAGTTTCAGGAGGGCCTGTGAGAGCATGAGCGGGACCTTCATTGGGATGTGCACACTACCATATATCGTTGAGTCTGGCCCGGGGAGTGGACGCAAGCACACTGCCTGAGGGACAAACTTTCCACTGCCAGTCAGCAGTAGGAAAGAACTCAATGGTGGCTGAATCTGTGGCCCCTCAAAATGGATGTAGGGTCTCCACATAGACTCTAACTGTGAGCCACAGCCTATTGCTCAAAATTTAAGCTCAAATACGACTTAAACGCCAAACATTCTGTTTCCTTAAAATAGGGTACTGCCAGGATCAGCTAGAAGTCTGCATGACCTATCAGATCTCAACGCCGATCTCAAATCACTTCACATGATCCATTCTACCAGTCATGTCAAGGACAACTAGAGGTCTGCATGAACGAGCCCAAATCGCCTCCTCACTTACCCATTCCAGAGGCTGTGCCTGTATAACCTATCGACTAACACATTCCCATATGCCGTGGTTATGAAACCAACCATCATGCTGGAATAAGGACCAATCACGATGCAAGGGTCAGGGTCAATGGGAAAGCAAAATAGGGGCTGAGGGGAGCCAAGAGGGTTCCCTTCACTCAATCCCTAAACCTGATCTAATGTCACTAGACTGGGGTCTTCCTCACATCTCAGGGGCACCCGATTCATGATTGAAGTGAATTGTGCTTATTCAATCATTGTTCTGCTTGCTGTCCTGCTGTGCTGCATCCTCTTCTTGCTTTTTTGTGCATGGCTCCCTCTGTTGTGGTGACAAATGGCTTGAGAGGGATTTGACATACGGAGAAAGCCCACCTGCATCAACTGTCACCAGAAGCAGACACTAAGTCCATTTCTCTCACCTCACAGAACTATGCACACCAGACACTGGTAGGGCTGCCTGGGAGGGGAACCCTTAGTGCAGTGGTTCTCAACCTGTGGGTTGCGACCCCTTTGGGAGTCATATGACCCTTTCACAGGGCTCACCCAATTCATAACTGTAGGAAAATTACAGTGATGAAGTAGCAAGAAAATCATTTAATGGTTGGGGGAGGGGGGCATCACCACAACAAGAGGACCTGTATTAGTAAGGTTGAGAACCACTGCCCGAGTGTGTTTAGGACTTTGCTGCCCTCAAGGTCATCAGACATTCCTGAAGGCAGAGCCACTGCAGGAAGCCCTTCTGGGAAATGCCCTGAAGACAGGTCTCAACCAACTCCACCCTCACCCTCGGAGATCCTAATCATAGGACGCATGGAAATGCTCCCTGCCACTTTGAAGGCTGTAAGTCCATGGGAGCAGAAAGCCTCCTCTTTCTCCCTTGGAGTGGTGGCTGGTGAGTTCAAACTGCTCACTTTCTGGCTAACATAACCCACAGACCAGCTCCCCCTGAGCTCAGTTTGGTTTGCCGCACAGCACACATTGTTTGGAACCTTCTGAAATAGCTATGCACATGTGCAGGTTGGGGGATTTCGCACAAGATGCAGTTTTCCACTCTCTTGGCAAAAATATTTTTTGCAAAAGGCTTGTATTCTCTTCTGGATCTGAGTAGCAGCTACTCTCATGAAGTCATAGCACATACATTCATGCTACAGTCCTCCCAACTCCCTAATGTCTTACGCCGAGTCTGCTCCATGCTTTTCTGTGTCCTACATGGCAGCTGTAGGCACCCAAGGCATGGGCTCTGCAGCCTGGGTCCAAATCTCTCCTTCCCACTTCCTTACTCTGTGGTCCTAGGCTCATGACTTTATCATCCTGTGCCACTGATTTTTCATCTGTAAAAGGAGGCCAAATAGAGTCCACACATAGGCTTGTTAAGTGGAATAATTGAATTATTATACACAAAAAGCTTAGAACGGTGCTTGGCATCTTGCAAATACTATTAGGTGGTTTAGCATAGGGACTGGGTCATCCATTACATATGCTCAGGTTCAAACTTCCGGCCAGGAAGGGGTGGTACACCTAGGTGGGCATTACACCTGGATTGGCCCATCTGGGCCAGGTGAATTCAATCCAGCCATTGGGGTTGACCATGACCGTCAACCATGCCTCCCTTTGGAGGAATTGAAAAGGCAGGATCTTGACCGCTCCGATGTCTCCCTTCACCCACTTTTCTGTTGTCCGTCCCCCAGGGAGGAGGTCATATGTAGATGCTTGTAATCAGTTCCCTCTTTCCAATCCACCCTCCCACAACCCTCTCAGTATCACCACTCACAAATGTGATGTTTCCAGACTGAAATAGAATAAGGACGAAAGACCTGATCATCTCCATCCACACATCGACCTCTGGCCCGCCACGGTTGGCTTCCCCTCCCAGACCTGGTGATAGCACAGACTGGCATAGTTTGCTCCGCTTCCCATGAGGTGCCCATGAGAGGCTGACTCGACAACCACGGTCAAGATCAACAGCTTGAACTCCTTTATGGGTCTACAGAAACAAGAACAACCTTCTGAAAGGAGGTCGCATTGCTATTTGGGACTGGGAGAATGCCTTTGTGACAAGGATTGTGCTCTGGATCCCAAAGGCGACTTTTAAACACAGCCACATAGCAACTCCGGAAATTGCCATAGTAGAAGCCAGGTTTAAAAAAAAAAAAGTTCTACTGGCTTGCTCAAAGGAGGCCAGAGTTGGATGGGGGTGGGGTGGGGTGGGGTGGGGTGGGAGACTCCTCTAAAAATGAACAAATTTGTTTCCTTACATATTTGTCATGTCTTTTGGTCCTGAAAGAAAGGGGGGGAAAAGCAGACGAGAGGAGGAAACGGCGACTGACAGTCATCTTGTTGGTATTCCCACAGCATCCCCTCCTTAGGCACTTGCTGCCATCTCATCCAACTCCACTCAGTATATTTTCACCCAGCAATGATGCAGAAATGTCTGTGTACTCCAGTGTTATTGTAGTCGGGCAGCGTTTATGGGTTTGACTTTCAACTCAGCATGGCAGGACGTCTAGAAGCAATTATAACCAGCACCTGCTCTGTCTGTGCGGTGGGCAGGCAGTGACGGATCCCCAGCTTCCAGAACACTAGTGCCCCCTCCCAGCTCAGGATAATGACGGTGACACTCGGCCTCCTTGTTGTCTGGGGGAGCTCTAGGAGCTCTCCTCTGAAACCTCATATTATTGGCATTTCTTTGAGTGAACACATCAAATTAGTGACTGTAAAGGAAGGTGTAGGAGATGATTATTGGTGAGAAGACAAGCCTCAACCACCTCCAGAGAGCATGTCTCCTAAGTGCAAAGTATGGAGAGGGAGGAAACAATTGACCACAAATAGAATAGGCTCTGAGTCTCGCCACACAATGTATGTGCATGGTCACTGAGGCGCCAACATTATGGCTGGAGGACGGATATGGTTTGTGCAGCCGTGATTGCCATCCAGAACGTGCCGTGCTATTGTGAAAAACGATTTTTTTATTCTGAGCAAATCTCTGTTTCCACTTGCTTTAATGCTTCGCCAGAGAGCCAGGGACTCTGGGAGGGGTGGGGACGCACAGGGCTGGGCTGACCTCAGGAACTCATGTGTAAAGGGCTTTTTCTCACTTGGAAGCAGGCTGGGTTCACAGCTGTTCCTTCTGGTAAAGCTTGTTTCTGAACCTTGCCACGTCTGAGTCCGAAGAGGGAAATGAAGGTGACAAATGCTGCGAGGAGCCCTGGGCACATCTTGGCTATGGTCCTGCTTAAGTCTGTTTCATTTGAATCCCAGTTTTACCTTTACTCCTTTCTGGGTTCCGAAGCATCAGATGGGTGCCAAACGCTTCCACGGACAACTAAAGCTGAACAAGGTGCAGGCAGATGAAGAGCAACGGGAGGTTGGTGTTTGGGAGACTGAATACTTGGGCTTCCTAGGCCAGTCCAGCTGGTGGTTAGAGCCCTGTTTCAGATTCCACTGAAATCTCCTAGTGTCCAAGGACCAAGTGGCTCCTAAGTCCAGAATTTCTGTTACATGTCTCACCAAGGAGAAGCTGGGCCAAAATGCATTGAAGAATAAAGCAGGAGCTTGGCTTATGAATCCACTCTCTGATTCTGAAATTTCAAAGGCTCCGTGCACAGACATTTCAACACTGAAAGCACAGCAGGGAAAATCAAAGACTTGGGCTTCCTCCTTGCCCCTCTTTTAGGGCTTTTATGGTTTTCCAAGGCGCCTCCCAGAGCCGAGTGTTGTATAGGTCATGTTTAAAAATGTCGTAGTTCTGAGGGACTTGCTGTTCTGCTATCTTTTGCAAGGAGACCCGGTTTCTTGTCTTGTGGCCAAACACAGAGCACAGATGTCTGTGGGCCCCCGCCCTTTCCCCTGACCTTTGCTCTCTTCTCTGGATACCCTACTGACCTGTTCTCCCTTACAAGATCTGAACTGCTCACACACTTCGTTAAATTCTCATCCTAGCGAGAAGCATCTGAGCATCTTATTAGAGCCTGTATGAGTTCTGTTCTGGATGCCTATTTGTGTAACTTCAGGTCTCTGGCATGGAAACGTCCCATGCCCACAGACCCACACAGGTAATATAAACTCCAACAGTAGTTTAAGGTTTAAGGTGGTCACAGGGAACACTGGGGCCCGTGTCTCCTGGTGAACCCCTCAGGCTGTCTAAAGGGGCTAGTTCCATCTCAATGTAGCCACGCAGGAATGTAGACCGGTTAGGTAGCAAGACAAGGGGTTGTTCCTCTCCATGCTTAGGGGGCCCCCTACAGGAGGTTGGAAGCCAATGCGGGCTAAGCCCAAGCCAGGAGAGCTTAATTGATGCCTCCCAGCTGAAAGCCCTTACAAGGCTGGAATCTGGAGACCACCGCCCCTTCCCTTCAGCTGCTTCTCTGCCTTCCACTCAGCAGGGCTGAGTGTGCAGTGTCATGAGGGTGCCCGTGTTCAGTTTAGTGTAACGCCTGAACCTTCTTCTCTCATGTATATAAACCCACTCGGATTACCACCCAGGCTTTGGTGTGAATTTCTTTCCAGTGTGTAGCCAAGGACCGAGACATTTCCCACCCGAGAAACCTAACAGACCCAGACTTACAATAAACCCATATTTGTATTTATAAGGCAAGAGGTGACCAGGTCTAGACAATAATGGTGAAGAGGGCCCTGGGTTTGAGAAAGATTCTGAAGTAGAATCCATAACCCTTAGAAATGTATTGGCCTTAGGGGAGGGGCAAAGAGGGCTGGATTGAGAAAGTCTCTGGCATCCAGTTCTGACTTGACTTCTGGATCCTGAATCCTTCAGGGCCATGACCTTGCCCTCCAGCCAGACCTTCCAATAGCCATCTTCTCAGAAATTTGTTAATTTCTCATAATACATTACACCTGCCATCCTGTGAGCGGCTACCAAACCCAGGCACTTTTTTCAAAGACAAGCTCGCTCTCTCTACCCCTAAGAGCAGGTAGTTTGAGGATGATGGATATGAGATACCACAGAAGACAAATCTGTTATCTTCCATGGTGCACAAAACATGCTGTCACAACCAGGACTCGTGACAATCCCTCAGTTTCCTAAATTGCTTCACTGCTACTTTTTAATTAAGCCTCATTAGATTGTCATATATTGATAAGAGGGATGACCCTGAACTAGATGCATAAATTAAAGCTATCCTCATCCTGTGCTTTTATATGAATGTGTTAATTATTTTTGTCATTAGGGAGAATAATGGAAGGATGGAGCAATACCAAACGGAGTTTGACAAAGTGTTGGTGTTTGCTGCGGCAAACGTGGTGCGTGTCAGATACAATCCGTCATCCAGTGAGTCTGCAATTAACACCAAGGGACAAAGGTAGGATTCCCTGTAATAAATAACCTTCCTCCCAGATGCTAATGGAGACCCAGCAGGACCCACTGTTGTGTTGTCGCAGTTGTACACGGGCCCTTAGAGGAGACAGAGCTGGTGTTTGAAACGAGTCTTGTTTGCCCCCAGTTGGCTCACACATTTGTTTTTTAAGTGGCATAATCACTAACATTTAAACACAGGGTGATGTCACGTAACAATCTGCAGCTTCTGAGAAATGGAGAGGCCCGACTTTGCTGGTTGACAGTGCAGAGGGACTGGGGGAGCAGTCAGATATGGTGATCAGAGTTTGGAATCCTTGCTTTCCAAGTACATGTGTCAAGGAGTTCAAGGGTTCAGAAATTTAGGAGGGAAGTTCCAGAAGACAAGTTTGTGTGGTCGATAATAAACCAATATAGGGGTTGAGATTTCAATCTTTTGGCTATTTATTTTGTGCTTGGTAGCCAACCAGCCCAGAATTCCTGACCTCGCCGACCTGTGAAACAAGGACCAATCCAGAATGACATAGAAGCAAGCACGGAAGCGAGGGCATCCATTACCCCGAATGCATAGGGGTCAGGAACTAAGTGCTTTCTGTAGAACAGCTCCAGAAGGCAGACCTTTGGCTGGAAAACCTGTTAGGGAGGTAGCATAGGGACTGGCAGGCCTATTACACATGCTCAGAGGTCCAAGCTACCGGCTCATGAAGCAGTGGCTCACTGCATGCTCAGAAGTTCAGGTTTCCAGCCAGGAGGGGGAGCTATGCCTGGGTGGGGCTGTACCTGCATTGGCTCACCTAGGCCAGGTGAATTCAATTCAACAATTCAGCCAATGGGGTCGACCCACGTCATCGACCACGCCTCCCTAACCGCTCATAAAACTCACGGGAATTCCAAACCAGGCCTCAGCGTGAGCTGTTTCTCGCGTGGAGCCGAGGACCGAGGCACACCTGTCCCCGGAGAGGTCGAAAAGAAGCGATGCTGTGTGATTCGGAGCTATGAGGCAAGCCGGCCCCAGGAGTGGGCCCTCCCATGTTGGTCTCACGGATTGGGGGCCCCTCTGGGCTCCTTTTACCTCACCACCCTCAGGAGAATTGTTGGGTTGAATTCACGGTGTCCGTCTTTGCGCCGTTTCTTGCTGGTGTCCGTCTTTGCGCCGTTTCTTGCTGGTGTCCGTCTTTGCGCCGTTTCTTGCTGGTGTCCGTCTTTGCGCCGTTTCTTGCTGGTGTGCGGGACATGACGTGCCTGCTTTCCCGGGAACTCGCCTGCCTTCCCGGGCTGCATTTGTGAGGGGGCTGGGACGCTGCTGCCTGGAGGCTGGGAGGATTTTGACTCCCAAAGCCTTCTCGAGGCTCAGTGTATAAGGTTTATTTGGACGTGAAAACAGAATCAAAGATGCAATTAACGAAGTTTTAGAATCAGGCTTTATTGAGAAGCTTGCGGGCGGGTTCAGCAACTCAGGGTATTGAGCTATTGAAGCCGCGCAGGGGGAAAAAATCCTGGCAGCGTTTTTATGCCCACTGCTGGCAGGCACAGCTGGGGAGGATCAAAGCTGGGGAGGATCTGCGCACACAGGTGCTTCAGAAGGGAGAAGGTCGTTAATCTTACCTATATGTCAGGGACGCGTGGAGTGACCATATCTTCAGAAAACATTCTGGCTTTGGGACGAGCTGGTTCCAGGAATTTGGGGTTGAGCAGGGGAGGGGAGGTCGGTTAGGGGTCAGCCTTGAGAGCTAAGATGGAGGTGCAGGACTCAAAATGGAGTCTGTTGTGCCAAGACCGGACATTTTAGACTGTGCCCTATAGGGAAAAGGGATGTAACCGTTTCTGTAACTGCTTCCTGTGGGTAGTGGGTAAAAAGCAAGGGGAGGGGCTTTTCAGGCAGAGTACTGACAGTTGCGGCCTAGCACAGGGTGGAGAGGTTGGTATTGCTGGTGAACTGCTATACGGGTAATTTCGCGGAGTCGACTTTGCCGGAGCTGGATGAGACAAGGAGCAATTAAGAGCAAAATTATAACTAAAATTATGGGTCCTAGTATGAGGGCTAGGAAGGAGTACAGAGAAGAGTTCCACCAGGAGGAAGATCCATCTGTTCTGAATCTGTTGTTTTGCAGCTCTCGGTTTAGCTTGTTGAGGATCTGGACTCTAGTTTCCACAATCCCCAGTTTATTGATATAATAACAGCCTTCCTCCTGGAGGAAGAGGCAGGTTCCTCCTTTTTCAGCCGTGATAAGGTGTAAAGCGCGGTGGTTCTGCAAGGCAACTTGGGCAACAGAGGTTATTTGTCTTTGCAGGGAGGCTAGAGACTTGGCAGAGGCATCGACTGCCAGCTGGAAGCATGCGGTTAACTTGTCTGCTGTGATGATAGTGTCCAAGGGCTCCGCCGCTGAGTCCTACTGCAATTGCTGCTGAGGCGAAGGAGATTCTCACTGCTATCAGGAGAAAAACTGCTCTTTTAGTTTGAGGACTGTATACTTGGATGTATTTGTCCTGGAACTCAGCCGGAGTGTATATAGGGAGCTGCGGAACCAGAGTGACGGGTAGAGGTAGAACTGATGTTTATATGCATAGTGAGTGTATGGTTGCACCAAAAGAAAATTTTTTCTGGCCCTGTTAGTGGTTTGGAGGGGATTTGGGTGACATTACATGTCTGTGTCGATGGATTGGAGTAGCAAAAGGGCACTTGAGTGTTTTCTGGTTGGATGTACAGAGGGACGTTGGGGATGGTTATGGCTTTTGTGGTCTTTACGTTGGATGAAAATGACAGGGCAGGACCTGGTACTGCTACCAGAGGAGGGCGTTCTAGGTCCGCACACATGAAGCAGGTGGAGAGGTTGCCTAGTCCAGCAAAGTGGCGATGGCCAGTCCCTGCTGAAGCAGGGTGAGCCAGGAGAAGGGAGACTCAGAAGGTTTAGAAATTTAGTTAGTGAGTTGAAGGTCTTGGATCTGAATATTACGGTGGATGGTGGATTGGACCTGCAGTAGCGACCTCCATACATACAGTTTGGCGTCCAGAAATTTCTCTCGGCGAGTGGTGCACTAGGCTCCTGGAACCGGAGACGTCCACTGGCTATCCCAGGGGTCTGGGATTGTGAGAGTGTATTTAGATTGATGGTAGTAGAATCATCCCTGGGGACGAAGGGAAAGGTAATGTATCTGGCAGGAAGACCAAGGACACCCTACATTTTTCTGCATTCACTTTTTTGCACATTGGGTAGTTGCCTTCTGGTCATACAGGAAGCGTTTTAAAATCAGTGAAATTTAAGTATATGCGTGCTCTGCCCCCTGTGGGTGGGTAGTTAGCGGTGGCCAGCAAATAATCATAACACTTAGTGCAGGCGTAATTGGTACAGTTTTCAGTCAAGTAAAATCGCCAGGCAAAAGGGGGAAATTATACTAGGTTTAGCTGGCTGGCTTGGTGAGGTGAGTGAGGCAGAGAGACATAGGACCAGTAGACTGAGCAGACCACTGGGAGCCATGGTCAGAGTATACTGCCATCTGGACTTGGGACAAATGTACCCAGGAATCTAGTCTAAGAACCTTGATTGCTGAGGGAGTGGTAAGGGACAGTGTAAGGGCCTTTCCACCGGGGTGCTAAGGGTTTGGGTGCAAGGGATTTAATTAACACAGCATCTCCAGGATGCACTGGTTTTTGGTGATCAGCAGAGGTCAGAGAGGGTTCAGGGATGGCAGAGTTGGCGTGTTGTCTAAGAAGGTTGTGGAGCAAGCACAAGTATGGAAGGTAAAAACCTAGCAGAGGGCAATCGGTTGCAGGAAGAGGCGAGAAAAGGAAAGGTTGTCTGTAGAGTATTTTGAAAGGACTGAGGCCGGACGGCTCCTGAGGGGCTGCGCCAAGGCGAGTATAAGAGCAAAGGGTAATAGTTGAGGCCAAGAAAGTTGCAGTTCTAGGGAGAGTTTGGTGAGCTGTTGTTTTATGAGACCGTTAGCTCGTTCAACCTTACCAGAAGACTGGGGGTGGTAGGCTGCGTGGAGTTTCCAGCAGATGCCCAGTGAGGCGCAAACTGCCTGCTGCACCATAGATATGAAGTCTGGACCGTTGTCCGACTGAATTGAAGCAGGCTGGCCAAAACGAGTAATGATGTCTTGAAGAAGGTGAGTGGCGACTATGCTTGCACTCTCAGAGGAGGTGGGAAAGGCTTTGATCCATCCTGAAAATGTGTTCACCATAGTGAGGAGATATTTAAACCGCTTATGCTTTGGCATGTGGGTAACGTTTATCTGCCAGTCCTGTCCCAGTAGGTGCCCTTACATCTGGTGGAGCTGTTTATGAGGGTGTTGAGCTTTCTGGCTATTGGAGAGGGCACCGATGTTGCATTTTGCATGTACTGTGTTGATAGTACTCCATAGTCCAGTGGGGTGAAATATGGGGTTAGAAACGTGTAGAGAGCTTTTGGCCCGATGTGTGGAGAATTGTGAATATTGGTGATGATTGTTTCCTCTTGTAACTTTGGGAGAATGAGTAAGTTCTATTTGTGTACCCACCATTTTTGTTGAGGAAGAGAGCAATACTGGGTGTTTTCCTGATCAGTGTAAGTTGGAGTGTAAGTGGGAGGTAGAAAGCATACTGAGCTAGGAGCAGGAAAGTTGTTGGGCTAAGTCAGTAACAGGATCTGCAGAGTGGGAGGGGGGCCTGTCTATTCCCATAACCGAGACCAGGGAAGGGGAAGTAGGGCCTGAGTGAGAGGGCGAAATGGAGAAGGTAGTCCGCTACCTGGAGCACAACCCTGGGCTCGGCGAGGGTTACCAGAGTCGAGGAGCCAGGGCCTCTTCAGTCCATGAACCCCAGCAGCTCCATACCTTGCAGCTATGTGTCTGGAGTTTCCAGGATCTCGGCACCTCGGCTTTGCAGAGCCGGTGGCAGAGCCAGGGTCGGGCAGTTCGACTTCCAGTGGCCTGGCTGTTTGCACT
>NW_027458189.1:0-101043 GCF_050624435.1 Tenrec ecaudatus
GTAAGTTCCCTAGCGGGCACTTGGACTATGTGGGTTCCCTAGCGGGCATTAGGACTATCTGGGTTACCTAACGGGCACTTGGACTATGTAGGTTAACTAGCGGGCTTTGGACTATGTAGGTTACCTAGCGGACACTTGGACTATGTAGGTTCCCTATCGTTCACTTGGAGAATGTAGGTTAACTAAGGGGCACTAGGACAATGTAGGTTACCTAGCGGGCCTTGGGACTATCTAGGTTACCTAGGGGGAACTTGGACTATGTAGGTTTACTATTGGGCACTTGGACTATCTAGGTTACCTTAGCAGGCACTTGGACTATGTAGGTTAACTAGCGGGCACTTGGACTATCTAGGTTACCTAGCAGGCACTTGGACTATGTACGTTTCCTAGCGGGTACTTGGACTATCTATGTTAACTAGCGGGCACTTGGACTATGTAGATTCCCTATCGGGCACTTGGACTATGTAGGTAACCTAGTGGTCACTTGAACTGTCTAGGTTACCTAGCGGGCATTTGGACTATGTAGGTTAACTAGCGAGCTCTTGGACTATCTAGGTTAACTAGCGGGCACTTGGACTATTAGGGTCCCTAGCGGGCATTTGGACTATATCGGTTACCTAGCGGGCACTTGGACTATGTAGGTTAACTAGCGGACACTTTGACTATCTAGGTTAGCTAACGGGCAATTGGACTATGTAGGTTCCCTAGCGGGCACTTGGACTATGTAGGTTCCCTAGCGGGCACTTGGACTATTTAGGTTACCTAGCAGGCACTTTGACTATCTAGGTTAACTAACGGGCACTTGGACTATGGAAAGAAGTGCCTAATGGTCACCAGGACCCATGGTTAATCCAGGCGTGGTCATCTGATTCCAATCGATCAGACCTAGCTATAAATCACTTATATGTCTGGGTAATTAAAAGCAAATATAAATTTTCAAAAAAAATAACGTTGCATGGGATAGAAAGAGAATACATAACAACATCAGACATAAATATGCCTCAAGACAAACTCATTGTGCACATCCAGAATACATAATGGCTCTTGCTAAGATGCATTTCCCACTAGACCCTACCCCAAGCCAGTAAAAGCCAGAAACTCTACAGTAAACTGTGGATTGTACTACTCTGAAATGGGAGCTGTGTCTCTAGACCTAATTTGGGGCTGTTCGTGCTGAGGACTCACCAATACCTGCTGCAGTGACAACAGTCCAGGTGAGAATAAGGAAATCTGGATGACAGCCAGGATATAGGAGCACTGAGACCTCAAATTGCTTCTAGGCGAGCATGGCCTAATGGGCTTCCATTTATGCACCTCTGGCAGGAGGAGTTTGTTCTGGAAAGTAATGGTTTCTAAGGAAGTATTTCTTAAACTTTCACATGCATGCACTTACCCAGGTTCCTGGAAATCGGGCTGGGGGGCAGATTCTGATTTTGTGGGTTCAGGGTGGGGGGTCTAGGATCCAGCAGTTCTAGAGGCCCTGGTACTCTTGGGCTGTTAACCACAAGGACAGTAGTCCTAAACCACCAGCCACTCCTTGGGAGAAATATGAGGCTGTAGACTCCGGGCAAGAGTGACAGTCTGGGAAACCCACAAGGGCAGTTCTACCCTGTCCTGTAGGGTCACTATGAGTCAGCATCAACTCGATGGCCTTAGCATGGGAGAAGCTAATGCTGATGTTGCTGGTTCCTTGACCTATCATACTTTGAGTGGCAAAGTCCCAAGGGCCTTCCCGGATGTGATGGCCAAAAGCAGTAGTGTTCACCCTTGGTCATACTTTGGAATCCCTTAGGAGCTTTCAAGCCTCCCATTGGCCTGGCGCCATCCCAGACCAATGAAGCAAGACTTAGTGGAAGCAGGATTCAGGTCACGGTCAGTGAGAAAGCCCCCTTGGCAATGCCAACGTACAGCCAGTGCAGAGTCGAACTGGTCGACGACTCCACATGACTCCATATACTTTGGTGAAGCCAGCTGTTTGGGCAAGGTTTTCAGAGTTACCACCCATGTAGACTTGTTGGTGATAGTGCATTAAATAGAGCACATGCAGTGCATTGCATGAGTGTCCTATGTCATGCAACCACACCAGGGGTATGTTGAGCCAATTTCTCTGGGAGACCAAGGGTGTTGGCTCCATCCTGAACGTTGGCAGGGTAATGGACTGACACAGAGGAAACTCATTCTCTTTGTGGTGGTGCACTAATGGGTTCTTCACAGAAGGCCAAGTCCATGGCTGCAGATGCTCACGGGGCTGAGGGAGCAGGTCAAATCCTAAGTCCGAGGTGGGTGTTTGCATATTTACATGCCCTCACTGCCATCAAGTCCATTCCAACTCACAGGCCCATGGGACTGAGTAAAATGGCCCCCGTGGGTTTCTGAGACTGTGATTCTTTAGAGGAGTAGAAAATCTCCTCTTTCTCCAGAGGAGCGGTTGGTCATTCAAACTGCTGACCTTGAGATTAACAGTCCAACTCCTGACCACTCTTGCCGTCAGAATTCTATTTATTTACACAAGTATATATATATATATCCTTTCCCAAAAGAACTCCACATTTTCAAATCATTCTTGACACTCATGGCCTTTTTTCCTTTATAGCCATGCCTTTGGTTGAAACACAGATATAAGAGAAATATTTATCTACTTATAGGGGTACCAAAGTAGCTTTGGTGGCATAGTGTTTGCATGTTGGGCTGCTAACACCAAAGTCAGCACTTTGAAACCACCAGCCACTCCGTGGGAAGAAGAGTCTGTCTACTCCTATAAAGAGTTACAGTCTCAGAAACTCACAGGGACAGATCTACTCTGCCTCATAGGGTCACTATGAGTCAGCATCACCTCCCTGGCAGTGAGGTAGATTTTGGTTTCATAGAGAAACAAGTCAGTCCTGAGCTGCTAAAGACAAGGTTGGCAGTTTGAACCCACCAGCTGCAGAGAAAGAGGAGGCTTTCTATTCCCATAAGGAGCTACAGTTTCAGAAATACCCACAGGGGAAATTTTAACCTCTCCTGTAGGATCAATATGAGTCAGAATCGACTTATCGGTGGTGAGCAAGTGGAGGGGACCCTAAACAGGTTCCGGTGGACCTTAAGAGTTCTACTAATTGTGCATGCTCTGTAAAATGTAAACCAAGATTTTACTTTTGCAAACATTATTTTTTCTAAACACGTCTAACTGTGAAACTATACTCGCATGCGGGTCTTTGAACCTGGTCAGTGGTCTGGGGAAGTGAAGGGGCCTGACATCCTTTGTTGTTGTTAGTGCTGTCCAGTCATTCTGACATCACAGGGACCTTCTTTGCAACACAAGGCAGCACTGCCCGGTCCTTTGCCAGCCTCAGGGGTAGTATGTTGGAGCCCATGGTTTCAGCTACCGTGTCCTCCAGTTCACCAAGGAGTTTCCTCTTTGTGCTGCTTACTAAACCCGTTTCTAAGGAGTCCATTCCAACTCACGGTGACGCCGTGTGGGTCAGCACCACGGGACCCCACATAATGCCTTATACCATATATATATATATATATATATATATATTTATATTTATATATATATATATATATATATTGTGCATAATGCCTTATACCTGGTCCCTTTGGCACCTTGTGATCGCACAGGCTGGTGTGCTTATTCCATGTGGGCTTTTTTGCTTCTGAGCCAGATGGCCGTTTGCTCACCTTCAAGCCTTTAAGACCCCAGACACTATCTCTTTTGATAGCCTCTGGCCTTTACTTCGGGGTCTTCGGTCCCTGCAGAGTGGACACATGCCTGCTGTGCGGGTATGGGACGTGTCGGAGCGCAGCCTGGTGGCGGAGCTTCAGGAGCATAAGTATGGCATGGCATGTGTGGCCTTCTCATCCAGTGCCAAGTACATTGTCTCAGTGGGCTACCAGCATGACATGATCGTCAATGTCTGGGCCTGGAAGGTGAGTGGGCTGCTGGCCTCAGGACAGGCGGGGCCGGGAGGGGAGCCAAGAAACTGCTGACCGGTGGCCTTTACTTCCGCCTGCTGGCCTCAGTCCCTTTCTAGAGAACTCCGAGCAGAAAGGAGCAACTGGGTATCTAGGATGCTGAAGAAGGGGCAGAAGGAGAGGTCAAGTTCACAGCTTGTCTAACCTTCAGTGTGTAAGTTTCTTTTCCCTCAGCTCCTAGAAGCAGAGCCTTGATTTCCCTTGACTTTCTCTCCAGAAAAACATTGTAGTGGCTTCCAACAAGGTGTCCAGTCAGGTGACAGCAGTATCCTTCTCTGAGGACTGCAGCTACTTTGTCACTGCAGGCAACCGGCACATCAAGTTCTGGTACCTCGATGACAGCAAGACCTCAAAGGTGAGGCAGCAAGTAGCCACTAGGGTGGGGTCTGCCCAGATATGTTCCACCTGCGCCCCCTTCTGCATGCTCAAAAGCCCCTTGGAAGTCTCAGCTGGGCCAGGTGCTATGTCAATATGCAAGGGAAGCCTTCTCCCTCCCTCCCCAGGGCCTGCTTTCCAGGGGGTAGCCTGCAGGGTGTGTGGGTGGCACCTGTGGTGGGTCTCCACAGGTGAATGCCACTGTACCCCTGCTGGGCCGCTCCGGGCTGCTGGGGGAACCTGCGGAACAACCTGTTCACTGATGTAGCCTGTGGCCGCGGGAAGAAGACTGACAGCACCTTCTGTATCACATCCTCAGGGCAGCTGTGCGAGTTCAGTGACCCGGAGACTGTTGGACAAGTGGGTGGAGCTGAGTGTAAGTGAATGCTTTGTCGGCACCCTCCCGTCTGTCACCTCCGGGCTCCAGGGCACCTGAGTCTGCATGCACGCTGGGGGAGGCCCCAGGCGGAGGAAGGTGTTTGGGAACCTCTCTGCTTGCTCGCCCTCTCTGTCTCTGCCTCTTCCTCTGCTTTCCTCTTCTGCTCAGCACACAGACAGCATCACAGTAAGTGTGCTGGCCCTGTCCGCTGCCTCTGCTGCCTTTCTCTGGGCCGGCCTTTTCTGGGTGTGTCTTTGCCCAAACCTCAGGTGCCTTATAAGGAAGGCTTGCTGACTCCTTCCCCCTAATTGCACGGGGCTGTGGGCCCTCTGGCCAGCTGCTGTTAGAGGGAGGGGCATTGAGGGGCTCTGCCCAGGGCAGCTGGCCTGCCTTGCGCTTGTCCTTGCCTCTTGGCTCATGGCTGTTGAGGTGTCCGGTGAAGGAGTGGACAGACGCCCTTGCTGACTGTGGCTTCTGTGCTCACAGACCACAGTGGCCCACTGCATCTCGGTGAGCCAGGACTACATCTTCTGCGGCTGTGCTGACGGCACCGTGTGCCTTTTCAACCCCTTCAACCTGCACTTCCTCAGCACGCTGCCCCGGCCCCATGCCCTGGGGACAGACATTGCCAGCATCACAGAGGCCAGGTGAGCGGTGTGGGTGGGCCCCTGAGTCCTGTCAGAGCCCCACTCTGTGCCAGGCCGTCCCTGGCATGCTGCAAGGAGAGGAGGGCACACATAGACCTCTGGGAAGACCCTTGCAGTCAAGCACAGGTGGGTCTTTTAGCATTTGTTGCTCACTGTGGGCAACCGTGGTAATCTGAGTCTGCAGTGTGGTAATGCATTGTCCTGTAAACACCACAGCTAGGACAGACGGGCAGTTCCTTAGGGTTTCTGAGAGAGGCTGGAAACCTGACGGAGCAGGCCTTTCTCCCTCAGGGTGGTCCTGGGTAGCAGCTAAGGTAGGAGGGTCTTATTGTAGCCTCGGGCCTTGGGTTGGGTGATTGCAGGAAGTGAAGTTTTGCTCTGGTTTCAGTGCTGTCAGGAAGCGGGGCAGTTCTGCAGTTGGGTATATTAATTTCTCATTCAGGGAAGGAGTGGGCCAAATCTGCAAATGGCAGGAAATGACATATGACCATGACTGGTTTGCACAGTGCCCTTCCTTTTCCTCTGACGTGAGTCTAGAAGGGCCTGACATCTGCTTGGCTGCATCACGGCCACACACTGTCCCCGCCTGATGTTGGGGGCTATGAAATAGCTTGTGTTCTTTTGCAGAGCCCCATGGCAAGGAATGCCAGGCCAGCCGCTGCGTTCTTTCTCCAGTGACTGCTGGCCAACCTGCTGCTCCTCCCTTTAGTGCCCCTTTTCATTAGCGCTAACTCACCAGTTTGCCCTGTCTGCCCTGGACACCCTGACCCCCTCTTTCCTCAGTCGCCTTTTCGCTGGAGTGGCCAATGCGAAGTATCGGGACACCATCACCTTGACCTTTGATCCTGCAAATCCGTGGCTGTCTTGTGTGTACAATGACCATAGTACTTATGTCTGGGGTGTGAAGGGCCCCAAGAAAGTGGGCAAGGTGTATTCAGCTCTGTATCATTCCTCCTGCGTCTGGAGTGTAGAGGTACGTGGGCCAGGTCTGCTGAGACTGACCGTGTTTCCTGGCCTACCATTAGGAGCTGGGGTTCCTCAAGTGTGGAATTTGTTTCCTCCAGCACCCTTGCTCCCCAAGCTGTGCCCCTGGGTCCCTTCGTATCTGTTAATTGGCTCTGAGGATGGGAGGGGATTTTAGTGCTGACTCATCTCAGACGTTTTTCAGTATGCCCCTGTGCAGTCTTAGCTTGGCCTCTTTGGACATGTTCCTGAACTTGACCAAACCTTAGTTTCTGCAATTGTGAAATGACATACCTGATGCATTTGATTTTTACGAACAGGAGACAATGTAAGTGGGAGATTTAGAATGCCTAGTACTTACTAGGTGCTTGGTTAATGTATATTCCTTTACTTGTTAAAGACAAGAGCTAATCATTATGACTTGCTTGCTATGGGACAAGCCGTTGCCTCCAGGGGACAGGATGGGGGAACTTTAGGCCCCCAAGGACAGAGGTTCAGGAGGGTTTAGCTGAAAAGGGTTGGGGACAAAATTTATTATCTCCAAGGGAAAGATACTAACTTGACAATGAAGAAACGGCAAAACCCACCCTTAGCCAAGTCATTAAGGTTAACATCCCGTGGCAGCAGCATGAATCTGGTGAGAGGGTACACTGAGAGGTTTCAAAATGTTCCCAGAAAATGTTATGACTCTTAAGAACTCCCAATAAAATGTTGAACAACAACAACCAACGTTGATGGAAAGTTTCTTTTAGTTCTGTTTTTCCATGCAGCCTCCTCCTAGCATTGTGTCTGGTATTCTTGACCCAAATGTATAAGGAACTTAGGATAGTCATGAGGAAACATCAGGCAACCTTCATTTGAGGTACACCTGCCAGAGTAACTTATCACACTCTCCCAGGTGTCAGGGTAGGAAAGACAAGCAAAGACTGAAAGCCGTTCTAGACTGGGACAGATGACACCCATGTGCCGTGGGGGCTCCTGGGATCCTGGAGCAGAAGAAGTACATTCGTGGGATAAACAAACAAACTCATTGGCATTGGGTTGATTCCAACTCAGAGCAACCCCCGCTGGTGACATTTAAATAAAGTCTAATAATGTTGTACCAGTGTGACCTCCGTGGTCCTTATCACTGTGTACTGTAGTGCATAAAACATTAATACGAAGGGAGACCAGGTGAGAGAGTTGAATGTGACATATCTTGACTCATTTTTCTAAAGGTTCAACCCAAAAGGTAAAGTAAAACAGCTCTTGATGGAGAGGAAAAGGTGGAAGGGGGTGGGTGATGATTCTTTCCCCCCGCTGCCTGGCACTGAACGGCCTCTCCTCTCTTCTCATTTTGCAGGGTCCACGAATTGCAGTTCCTGAGTGAAATGCTGAAGGTGGAGGCCCATGAGTCAGAGATTCTGTGCCTGGAGTACTCGAAGCCAGACACAGGTACCTGGCCCTGGCCTGGAATGGCCTTGAGTGAGCCCCTCCAGTCTGGCCAGAGCCACTGATACTTGTCCTGCCTCTTGACTATGGGGCTGATCGTTCTTTTGGCTACCAAAAGAGTTAGTGATCCTTCTTGATGTCTCTGAAGGCTTCTTGTTGTTTCTGAAGGCTTTGGGGAGGACTGCATCTCAACTCTGCCCGACTCCATGGCTCATGTGGCTTAAGGATGTGGGGCTCAGTTTCTCTGGGTGCTCTTTGCTGGGCACTCATGTTGGGCTGCGATCCACAAGCTCAGCAGTTTGAAACTACCAGCCGCTCTGCAGGAGAAAGGTGGGCCTTTCTACTCCTGTAAACAGTTACAGTCTCAGAAGCCCATAGGGGGTATTCACTATGAGTCAGCATTAACTTGATAGCAGCAGATTTGATTTTTGTAAAGTCTTTTTAAAGCCAACCAAAAGCTGAATCAGTGAAGAAGATCTGCTTTAGACATTGTGCTCTTTTAAAGAATAATCTGTCTGTGATCAGATTGACACAGGAACTTGGAAGGTTAGGTGAAAAGTTTAAGGGGCAGTGAGCTTATGTGTGTGATGGAAATTTGGAATTGGAAAAGGACAGTGAGAATGGCTACATAATTTCAGAAATATAATGAATGTTAGCAAATTGTACATGTAGAAATGATCGAATTGGTATATATTTTTGTGTGCATTGTTTTAGATCAGGGAGAAGACTCGAAGTTCAAATATAATTTACAGAGACCCCCCCTTGTTAAATCTTGAATGGGACAAAGTCCAGAAAAAACAAATCATCTGGTTGAGGGAGACCGTAAGCATGAGGCCATAATGGGGACTGAAGGATTCACAACAGCTCGGTCACATGGAAAACAAAGGAAGCCCCTTTAAAAGTCAAGTTCCCAGCAGATCAGACCATCACAGTTGGAAATGTGACTACAGAAATGGGAAAGGGACCATGATTGGAGTAAATACATTATTGCAGATTAGAAAAGTTTACAGGACTGGTTCAGGGCCCTCCAACCATCTTGGTCAGGGCATGAACGTGCAACCTCAGTACCCCAATTCCCATCAAGGGCATACTCAGGCAAGTTCTTGAGGGCTAGACTACTCCTCACCAGGCTGGCCAGAGGAGTGGGTGGAAGCAAACAAACTCTGCCTGAGGGCAAAGCATTTTACGTTGCTAGTTCAGAGTCATGGAGCTCTAGTGCCATAGAAGGTTATGGGTTGGGCGGTTAACCACAAGGTTTCACTCTTCAAAACCACCAGCCAGCTCCAGGGAAGAAAGATGAGGCTTTCTACTCCAATAAAAATATATAGTCTGGAGATAAAAAGCCCCAATGTAAGTTAACTGGGTTGATTCCTACTAGAGGGATAATGTGTGTGGGCCAGATGCTTGCAAGGTCCCTCAAGGCAATGCTGCCAGACTGCAGTCTCTGCTCCCTGCTGGTGGAGACAATGGATTGCTTTTCTCTAAAACTTGGAACCATTAGCTTGGTTCTAGTAGGTGGAGTTCACACCCTACTGATAATGGTTCATATGGAGATCCAGAAAACAGGTCAAAGTTAAGCTGCCATTCTAAATGTAGGATCCGCCCATTTTGTCACCTGTATACCCCCAATCCCTCCTCTTCCTATTGCATGTATGCCCCTAGACCACCCCTTCTCACCGCTGTATAACATAGTCCAAGTCCTTCCTGTGATGTATGTCTTTACCCTCCCGTTTCCAATTCCCCTTGTCCTCCTTCCCTTCCCCCTCTCTCCATGTGGACCACCAAGTGGGGCTGAGGTGAGCAATGCTACCATGATATGTGTGTGACTGCATTATTGTAATATCTCTTCTATCTCTCATGCTCCCAATGACTTTAATATTTATATCTCAACCCTTTATGTTTCCAGGGCTTTCAATGACATTAGGCATCTTTTCAATGTTTATGAATCATGCTTATGAACCTCTCTTCTGTTAGTTGTCTGTGTGTATGCATTGCCTGTATTAAAAACATATAGAACCGAGCAATTTGTCTGGAAAAATAATTTATAGAAACTTTATGTTAGATTGCCATGCGTTTTGCATAGCCAATTGTTCTTTTAAAACACTTTTCTTGTCATTGTGATACCATGCTAAAAGGTAAAAACATCTGTATATAGTCAAATAGCTTTATCTTTCCTTTAAAGACATGAACCTTCGTGTCTTGCTTAAAGTTTCCACCTCACTAAAGCTAAATTGCTACTCTCGAAAATAAATCCCTCTAAGTTTTTTAATGCTTTGAATATTTTATCGCTCTAATCCTCCTGGAGTTTATTTTTGAATGTAGTATGCTCCTTCCTTTGATTTCTTGTAAATTCAGCCAATTCAACCACTCATTAACCAAAGTATTCCTTTACCACTGGATTGTTTTGCCACCTTTGCTTTGCATAGCATATAGTTCTAAATTATATCCCAGACTACTGAATTATTTGCCAGAGTGGCTTTACTAATTGTACACTGGCATCACAACATGCGGGAGCTTCGGAAAGATCGTGGGAGAAAGGAATGAAAAGAGAAGATAATTTCCCACGAATTTTTGAAGCTTCCTCGTACAGGTGCTTTACAGTAAGTCGACATTAGGGTTTATAATCAATAAAAAATTCAACTGTGATCCAAGAATGAGGGGCGTGACATTTCCTGGTTGAGACAAAAGCGAACAGGCGAGCAGAATACGAAAAGAATTGGTTAACCGATGAAACTGCAGCCAAGTGTTAGCTGTTATCACAAAAATGAACACACAGAATATTCTTGAACTTGGAAGTGGGAACTTCAGCCTTTCAACGGCCATCGACGGTGCGGGGCAACATCCCCGCACTCCTACGCTCAGGAAGGGGGTTCTGGGGTCTGCGGCGCCGCGGGGCACAAGTGGGGCGAAGGGCTGCGAGGGAACGCCGAGGCAGAGGGGTCCCCGCGAGGCGGCTGCGGGCCGCTCCAGAAGGCAGGGGTCCGGGGGCTCTGCGGTCCCTCAGGACCCTCCAGGAGAGGCTCCAGAAAGGCAGCTGGAGGCCCCGGCCGGCCGTGCAGCTCGCTGGGAGGCGCGGGCGCACGTGCTCCGCCGGTCCGGGCGGCGGGGGCGGCTGAACGGGCCCTGGCCGTGGGCGGCGGGCGGCGGGCGGCGGGCGGGCGCAGTGCGGCGCCGGGCAGGCGGGAGGTGACCGCGCGGGGCGGTCGCGGCGGCTGGGGCTACTGACGGCACACGGATCCGGAGCGCACTGCGCGGGGCGGGGCGCCGCGCAGGTGAGAGCGGCAGCGGACCCGGATGCGGCGCGGCTGAGGGCGGCCGAGGGCGGGGGGTCGCGGCGGCTAGCTCTTGGAGATCCCGGCCGGAGGCTCCGGCGCCGGTGCTGCGCTTCCTGCCGGCTCGAAGAACGAGCCCGAGCCTGGCCGCCCTCGGGATGCCTTGCTGAGGCTCCGCCGGACGTCCCCAACAGGGGGGGGGCGGGGCGGGGCGCGTTCGGGCGCCTCCTGAGGGCGCCTCAGCGGAGAGCGGCGTTGGCGCCGTGGAGTCTACGCTCCACGCGGGCGGCCCAACCCGCCTGCCACTCAGGTGTCTTTTTGCACGGAAGTGAGTTTTAGGAGCGGGAAACCTGTGGTGGGCGTGACTGACGTGTTTTTAAATCATTTTCTATACATTTAAAGCTGTAAAGGCAAAACTTCATGATCCAATTAATATAGCCAAAAATTCAGGCTTGATAGAAACATTTAGAATCCAGGCACTGGGGGTAAAGTCCCCTTATTCCCATCTGTTATTGGAGGAAGGTATGAGAGAGATTGGATACTGCGGTGGGAAGAAATAGAGCCAAATAGGAATGTCTGCTTCTATAGGGAGAATGTATCAGCCATGCGCTCACTTTAAGGCAGCACAGCTTTAAGGGAGAATCTGTGGAAATGATAGATTACCGCAGGAACATGAACTTGGAGTATATCTCCAACTAACAGAGTGGTGGTCTTCCAGCCATGGAACATTAGTCTCCCAGATTCCCTCTGTACCAGTCAGGGAATAAGTCCCAGTATTATTTCCCTTGGTGCTAGTATCCCACATTTCTCCTCTCTGCATTATGTTTAAGATTCAATAGTGTCACGGAGGCAACATGGTCTCTTTTCATATCTATTAGCTTCCTATAGAAGTGACATGAGACTGCAAGCATCACAATTATGATAAAAAACACAGTCAGACTGGAACTTAAGCTATGTGAAGTACTTTGCCCCCAAGCTCGCGGGTCCAACCCTTCCATGCTACTCATCAATTGCTTAATCACATCAGAGCCAGGAGAAGCCTCAAGCTTGTCTTTGAATGTATAGAAAATATCCTTTTTAAGCTGATCAATATCTAATGAAATGTTTCCCTTAAACCCTTGCAAATGTTTCCTAATCAAATTCCAATCATGCAATGTCTTATTATAAGGATAAGTGGTTATACAGAAATCAGTTACATTCCAATCACATTATAGCATTGACAAATTCAAAATCTTGACCTTTCAGCAAAGCAGTCTGCAGTAATATTCCAGTCACATTATATAAAATGTTCAGTTATGATAGCATCCCAGAGTGTCTCTTAGACAGCGTCAGCAATGGAAGAAATACCTCAGCAGTCAGCAATCGCCATTCTCAGGAATCTTCGAGGTCTTCTTGACGTTTTGAATAACTTCAATAACAGTGACCCGCTTTCTTCTGGGCCTTGCTGGCTGAAGAGAAATTCACCTATCTCCTTTACCTGTGAAAATATAAAGAAATAGCCCCTCTCTTTGGGGTATCATTAACCTGAAAAAAGGATTTATGATTAATATTGGTTGGCCTCTCCATCTCTTCCTTGTCCATCTTTCTCCAAAGGTGGTTGCGTCCTTTTAAAGGGAGTCCATCAGTTTTATTCTGTAAAAAACATACATGCATAGCCTTTTCTCCAGGTGAATGGACCTGGATCCCAAACACAGTTTCCATCATCCTCAGATTTCTTAGGATCAATTTTCTCTGTAGAATTGAAAACGTGTTTATCTTCCCTAATTTTATTACAAGCTTTTAGTAAGGAGAAAAAATTTTTAGTTAAAATGAGTAAATGAACTTTGTCACACATAAGATTCCTCTTCTCCTCCTTCTGTTTTAACAATTTAAATAGTAAAGCATTGCTAGATCTTGAACCAGTAAAAGTACTAGTTAGATAACCTTCATTGTTATGTAAATACTGGCTCCCATCCCTCAGAGAATTAAGAGAGCTAACTAATTGGGAGAACTTCTTATCATACTTTGAAAGACTGAAAAAATTCTTAATAAATTTGTTCAGCTGATCTTGAAGTAACTTACCAAGCAGACATTTTTTCTCCAGGCTTACCAATAAGGTTATAGGCTCAATTGAGCCGTTTTGCCTTTCAGGCTTCTCACACTGTATGATTTTACCTTGCAATATTCTGTCTTGGTTAACTTCACTCATTCCCTCTATGCTGGCTTTAGGGGAAGTTAATGGGAGGGCCTTAGGCCCCCCTGAATGCCCTAAGGAAATGACCGGGCATCCACAGTTAACAAACCTTTTTCCTTCCATTTCTAATTCCATGTGGGGGCGCTGTTTCTCCACAACAGCAGTCCAGAAGACTGCTTGATTTATAGGGTGGTCAAACTTCTCAAGTACTCTTTCCTGATAGGTATAAATTTTTACTCTAGAAATGCAAGGAAGGGAAAATTGGCTTAAGCGATCCTACATTTTTACAAACCATGGTATATCAGAACTCATTACTGCCTTAATTTCTTCTTCACAATCCTGACCAATAACTCCAGCAACACCTTGAGAATTTATGTTGGACTTTCTTTCTTTTTTTTTTGGACTTTCTTAATAAACTTCCTATAGTTCTTTTAGGTAGTGGACCCCAATTACTGCTCTTCGTTTCTGATTCAATCACAGTTTTGGGCTTTTTCTTACAACTCTTATCAACTCCAGTATCAATTTTAATTTCTTGAGTACTAAGGTTAAATCTTCCTGATAGAAACTGTATTAATCTTTCAATAAGAGGTCCCTGCTTTTGAGGATCAAGCTCCTGTGAAGGCTTCTGAGCCATCTCTTGGTTATTCAAACCAACTGCAGTGAGAACAGAGACTAGGTTTTTGCCTCTTTGGCTAGGTCTGTTCTCCTGCTGTGAGGCTGCTAGATAAAGGCGATTTCTCTCAAAGATCTTCTTTGCTCCAGTAGGCAGACACCTTGCCTACCACGCTCTGCTATGAGGGCTCTGCATCAAGCTTCTTCCACTATTTTCCCGCCGGGAAGTCTTTGCTAATGGCGACCCTTCACTGTTGATTTTTGAACGACATTGGCTCGCCCAATGAGTTCCCTTCCTACAATGGAGGCAGAGTTCAGGTTCGTTTAAACCCGATCTCCATGGTCCTGGCCCATGCTCTGACATTGGCCGCAGCCTGCTCTGCCTACACTCTTTTGAAGATGACTTGTCTTCCCACAACTAAAGCACTTTCTTCCAGGTCTGATATAGTTTGCCAATGAAGCTGCCATGAGGTCTGCCTTGTATTCCTCTGCCTCTAAATTCCTGCATATCCTAAAATAACCCAGCAAAGTGCCCTGTTCGCTGTAGGGATGCAAGGCATTTTTACAGTGCTTATTAGAGAAATCATAAGATAGCTTGTGCACTAGGTCTCTTACTGCCTGAACATTCTTCACACATTTGGAAATAGCATCTTCCAGTCGGGACACAAAGTCAGCGTAACGCTCATCATTCTGTTGTCTTATAGCCCTGTAACGCGGCGTTCTCTCTTCTGATGGAATTATCGTTTCCCAGGCCCTTAAGCAAACCTCATGTATCTGTCCTATTGTCTGTTCAGTAAACTGTAGTTGAGACTCAACTGTAATATAATTTGCATCCCCTAGCAATTGATGAATTCCTATATCTATCCCATCCTCAGCATTCTTCCCAGCTCTTGCAAGGGCTGCTTCCTTCCATAGCATTTGATATCACAAACATTCTGAGAGTAAAGACAAATTCTCACTAAAGCTTTCCAATCTGTAGGGGTCCAGCTGTCAGACTCTGCTAGAGCCCTTATCATGCTAATTACAAAATGTGAGTCTGGGCCGCAGTCATTGATTGCCTGCTTGAGATCTTTTAGCAACTTAAAAGGCAAAGGCACTGTGAATTCCTTTTGGTTCTAACAGGATAAGACATCTTGCCTTCTAAATCTTCTTCTGCAATCCCTCTTCCTACTCTGGAGAGTAAAGGTGCTTTCCTATACTTTGCTTCTTTACGTCTATTCTCTGAGCTACTCTTTTCAATCTGGATATCTTGGAGTTCCACTTCCTGAACTTCACCTTCTGTGCTAGCTCTCCTAGTTTGCATTTCTTTGGAGCTAATCTCTCTACCTTCAGGGCTGGCTTGCTTGATTGTTTTACAATCTCTGGCCTTTCTTACACTAAATTCCAGCAGGAGAGCAGTTGCTTTTACTATGTCCCCTTCTGACTCAGGCTCATTCTTTTAGCTCTGCCTAAAATCTTCTCATCTGCCTGAAACCCGTTCTCACTGCTTCTCATCTGATTTAAATTTGGGCATCTTAGACGTTGCCTGTTCTGCTTCTTGGCTTTCTCTACCTTTGAAAGCAAGGGAGCTTCCTGGGATTGTTTAATAGCCATGCTTTGGATCTTGCAATCCACTGCCTCTAGTACTGTATCACCTTTAAACCTTCGGAGTCTGCAGTCTCGCGAGAGCATACAGGCTTTGGCAATGAGGTTCTGTTCTAGAATTGGAGGCTTTAGATAACAAACCAATCCCTGCCTTTTCAGTTTTTCCTAAAGTTTCTTAACCTAAATCATGCTTATTCACAGACACTTTAGCTTGCTTTTCTAGATTTGAATAGACACAAGACTTCTCACTAGACTGTTCATCCTTATTCTCTTCCTCCTGCAAAAGTTTTAAAACCATCTTAACTTGTACCCACAGAGACCACTTCTCCATAGGGATACTCTCCCCATCTCTGTGCTTCCTTTAAGTTGACAATGACCTCCTCCCAGGTCTCTAAATCAAAAGTTCCTTCCTCTGAGAACCATGAATTATACCTTTTTACTACTTTTAGAAAACATTGTATCTTTTTCTTCGTTACTTTTACACCTTGTCTTTTCAGTAAGTAGAGAGCATGGTACCATAAGTTTCAGGTTTACTTTTACCTTGCTCCCATTATCCTCTTTAAAATTCTAATTCACTATTTCCACTACTTCTCTGTCAATCCCCACACCGGATCCTCACTTCGCACAATTTTCAAATTCACTCTACGTACCAATGGGGCCATATAATTGTTATATGGGATATAACTCATATTGTCCCACGTTGTGCGCCATTTGTCTGGGGAAGCCCGCCTTGTGCTGGGGCTCCAGCCTCCAGCCCGGTCCTTGAGCCTCCTGCCTGGTCTCCATCCCACCTCCCTTCGTCCACACTGAGCGTGGACCTGGCTGGTAAGATCATGGCCATCCAGGAGGTGAGCATGCTACCATGAATTGTGTCTGACTGCATTATTGTAATGTCTCTTCTATCGCTCATGCTCCCGGTGACTTTAATATAATATTTATATATCTCAACCATACAATTGTGCTTATTGAACCCAAGATTACTGGTGGGGGGCTGGCACCCCAACTCATACCACAGTACATACCATTTGTCTAGTTCTTCAATGCTTCCTCTCCCGCTCACTCCCTCCAACTATCATGACCTCAGCTCTACCTTACAAAGCCGGCTAGACCAGAGCATGTACACTGGTACAGATAAGAACTCTCAACACACAGAATCCAGGACAGATAAACCCTTCAGGAACAGTAATGGAAGTAGTGATAACATGAGGGTAGGGATGAGATGGAGGGAACTGATAGCAATGATTGATGTATTAACACTCACACCCCAGGGGGACAAGCAACAGAAACATTGGTGAAGTGAGACCTTGGACATTGTAAAATATGAAAGTATAATTTATCAAGGTTTCATGAGGGTGGGAGAGTGGGAGAGAAGGGGGGAAAAGGAGCTGATACCAAGGGGTCAAGTATAAAGAAAATGATGATGGTACCGTAGGTACAAATGTGCTTGATACAATTGATGTATGCATTGTTATAAGTGGTGTAAGAGCCCCCGATAAAATGACTTAATTTTTTAAAAGTGTTTAGGTAGATCTTGATGGAGGATAGATTGAGAAACAATAGTTTCAGAATTTGATAATTTTGCTTAATAATCAAACTGAAAACTCACTGCCATTGCATCTTTTGTGACTCACAGCAACCCTGACTTTCAGCAACCCTATTGGACAGGGTAGAGCAGCCCCTGTGAGTTTCTGAGACTGCAACTCTTTACAGGGGTAGAAAGCCCTAACGTTTCTCTCTCAGAGCGGGTGGTGGTTTTGAACTATGTGGGTAGCAGCCCAAGTGAAAACCACTATGCCACCAGGGCTCCCTGTGCCACATAGCGGGAGCTGTTGTTTTCCCAAACATTCACTTGGCTATTTCTTTTATAAGAAGCCAAGTAATTTGGCAGCTTATTTCTGTTCCAGTTTTCTTATATAGAAAATGTGGTGACAGTGTGAACCTGTTTGTTGTAGTTTATGTGAACATAATTGAGTGATCTAGACCAAGTGAGCTAGACCAAGTGAGCTGACTGGTCAAAAATCAGACCTGTGGATTGCCAAATTGGTTCTGCTGAGATTGGGGCTTTCCTGGATCCACAGGCTTCCTCCAAGCTGTGTCCGAGAAGCTCTGCATTTTAGAGCTACATTTTATAGTTGAAAGAGAGGCCTAAGGAGGGAGGGAGTCCTTAAGCTCTAAGACCTTAATGCTGTCATTGCTGTCCTCTTTTAGTGTACCTGCAGTTTCCACACTGCAGTGGGAACCATTGAAACAGCTGTTCTCATTCTCTGAGATGGTGTGCCACCCCACTCCATACCACCACCACCTCATCCCTTTCTCTTATTGTAGAGATAATGCCCCTTCCATATGTATCTCAGATATTCAATTAATGAAGAAAGACAAAAGTAGGAGAAATGATTTAGATGAAGGAGACCATAAGCATGAGGCCATAATGGGGTCCAAAGGCTGTGTGGCCATGTCGCTAATTATAGAAATGGATGAAATCTGCCACAAAAATGTGATTGGAGGCAGAGCAATTCATCACTCTCTCAGGCAGGACTACATAAGTGAGAATGGGGCCATTATGGAGACATGGAGACGATCACAGATTAGAAAGGCTTACTGGATTTGTTCTGGGGCCTTCCGACCACTATAACTCATGACCATAGGGTCTTAGACTTTCCCAATTTCCATTGAGGACCTTCCCAGGGAAGTCCCAGAGGGCAGATTGCTCCTCTCTGCTCTGGCTAGTTGTTGTTGCGTGCCATTGAGGACACTTGGACTCGTCGTGACCTCACATACAACCGAATGAAACACTGTAGGGTCGTGCACCATCCTCACAATTGTTCCTGTGCCTGAACCACCGATGAAGCCACTGAGTCCATCCACTTCTTCGAGGACCTCCTCTGTTTCATGGCTTCTCCACTGTACCAAATAGGATGTCCTTCTCCAGGGACTGGTCTCTCCTGACAACATGTCCAAAGTATGTAAGATGGCGTCTTGCCATCCTTGCCTCTAAGCAGCACTCTGGCCTTATTTCTTCTGATACAGATTGGTCAGTCCTTCAGCAGTCCATGGTACTGTCAGTAGTCTTCTGGTGGACCACAATTCGATGCATCTGTTCTTCTACAGCCTTCCTTATTCAGTGTCTAACTTTCACATGCATATGATGCAATGGAAAATAGCATGGCTTAGGTCATGTGCACCTTAGTCCTCAGAGTAACATCATTGTTCTTCAACACTATAAAGAGGTTTTCTGCAGCAGATTTACCCATTACAATACATCTTTTGATCTCCTGACTGCTGTTTCTATGAACATTGATAGTGGATCTAAGCAAGACAAAATCCTTGACAACTGAAGCCCTTTTCTCTGTTTATCACCTATTGGTCCAGTTTTGGGGATTTTGGTCTTCCTTATATTGAATTGTAACCCATATTGAAGGCTGCAATCCTTGATCTTCAGCAAGTGGTTCAATTCCTCCTCACTTTCAGCAAACAAATGGTGTCATATATGCACACAAGCAGGCTCCCAAAAGTTAGTGGAACAAGGAATCAAAAGAGAATGGAATTTTTCAGGGACTTTTTGAAATACCAGTGTGTGTGTGTGTGTGTGTGTGTGTGTGTGTGAGAGAGAGAGAGAGAGAGAGAGAGAGAGAGAGAGAGAGAGAGGAGATGTGGGCATAAAACAAACATCAAGCAACATAAGGGAGAATGCTGTTGGCTGCTGTTGAACTGATTCCGGTGCGCATGCACAGTGACCTGCTGTGTGCACCATAGTGACCCCTCAGAAGCAGATCATCAAGCCTACCTTTCAACTGAAATTCTGAGAATTCACAATTTTCAGAAGTATGTGGATAACAGTGAAAGCCAAAATTCTATTTGCACAGTCCCCACGTGGATTAAGCTTCCAGTGAATTCCTTCAGACCATTGACCAGGGATGTGAACACTCTTGCCACCAGGCAGAGGGCATTGGAAAGTGGATTACCCCTTAGGCAGCCCATGGTGGGGCTTAGAGACTTGCCTAAGTGTATCCTTGAATCGAGGCTGCCATTCTGGGCTGCACGGTCATGAGTCATGCCCCCAAAGCCTTGGTTGTTTGGCCCTGGACCACTCTTGTAAACTGTCCTGTTTAACACAGGTCCCAATCCTTGTCCTATTCTTGCTTCTGTAGTCCCACCTGGAACTGTGATGTTGGGATCTGCCGCCATGTCCTTTCAAGTCTGTGAATCTCAGATAACCCTTACATATCAATAAGACCTCTTGCTAATAGTTTCCCTCCCCTCATCTCGATGGCATGTGTTGGCCCTTGGACTATCTAGGTTACCTAGCGGGCATTTGGATTATGTAGGCTCCCTAGCGGGAATTTGGACTATATAGATTACCTAGCGGGCAATTAGACTTTGTAGGTTATCTAGCGGGCACTTTGACTATCTAGGTTACCTAGCTAGCACTTGAACTATCTACGTTACCTAGCGGTTACTTGGAGTATGTTGGCTACCTACCGGGCTGTTGGACTATCTAGGTTACCTAGCCGGCACTTGGGCTATCTAGGTTAACTAACGGGCACTTGGACTATGTAGGTTCCCTAGCGGGCCCTTGGACTATGTAAGTTCCCTAGCGGGCACTTGGACTATGTGGGTTCCCTAGCGGGCATTAGGACTATCTGGGTTACCTAACGGGCACTTGGACTATGTAGGTTAACTAGCGGGCTTTGGACTATGTAGGTTACCTAGCGGACACTTGGACTATGTAGGTTCCCTATCGTTCACTTGGAGAATGTAGGTTAACTAAGGGGCACTAGGACAATGTAGGTTACCTAGCGGGCCTTGGGACTATCTAGGTTACCTAGGGGGAACTTGGACTATGTAGGTTTACTATTGGGCACTTGGACTATCTAGGTTACCTTAGCAGGCACTTGGACTATGTAGGTTAACTAGCGGGCACTTGGACTATCTAGGTTACCTAGCAGGCACTTGGACTATGTACGTTTCCTAGCGGGTACTTGGACTATCTATGTTAACTAGCGGGCACTTGGACTATGTAGATTCCCTATCGGGCACTTGGACTATGTAGGTAACCTAGTGGTCACTTGAACTGTCTAGGTTACCTAGCGGGCATTTGGACTATGTAGGTTAACTAGCGAGCTCTTGGACTATCTAGGTTAACTAGCGGGCACTTGGACTATTAGGGTCCCTAGCGGGCATTTGGACTATATCGGTTACCTAGCGGGCACTTGGACTATGTAGGTTAACTAGCGGACACTTTGACTATCTAGGTTAGCTAACGGGCAATTGGACTATGTAGGTTCCCTAGCGGGCACTTGGACTATGTAGGTTCCCTAGCGGGCACTTGGACTATTTAGGTTACCTAGCAGGCACTTTGACTATCTAGGTTAACTAACGGGCACTTGGACTATGGAAAGAAGTGCCTAATGGTCACCAGGACCCATGGTTAATCCAGGCGTGGTCATCTGATTCCAATCGATCAGACCTAGCTATAAATCACTTATATGTCTGGGTAATTAAAAGCAAATATAAATTTTCAAAAAAAATAACGTTGCATGGGATAGAAAGAGAATACATAACAACATCAGACATAAATATGCCTCAAGACAAACTCATTGTGCACATCCAGAATACATAATGGCTCTTGCTAAGATGCATTTCCCACTAGACCCTACCCCAAGCCAGTAAAAGCCAGAAACTCTACAGTAAACTGTGGATTGTACTACTCTGAAATGGGAGCTGTGTCTCTAGACCTAATTTGGGGCTGTTCGTGCTGAGGACTCACCAATACCTGCTGCAGTGACAACAGTCCAGGTGAGAATAAGGAAATCTGGATGACAGCCAGGATATAGGAGCACTGAGACCTCAAATTGCTTCTAGGCGAGCATGGCCTAATGGGCTTCCATTTATGCACCTCTGGCAGGAGGAGTTTGTTCTGGAAAGTAATGGTTTCTAAGGAAGTATTTCTTAAACTTTCACATGCATGCACTTACCCAGGTTCCTGGAAATCGGGCTGGGGGGCAGATTCTGATTTTGTGGGTTCAGGGTGGGGGGTCTAGGATCCAGCAGTTCTAGAGGCCCTGGTACTCTTGGGCTGTTAACCACAAGGACAGTAGTCCTAAACCACCAGCCACTCCTTGGGAGAAATATGAGGCTGTAGACTCCGGGCAAGAGTGACAGTCTGGGAAACCCACAAGGGCAGTTCTACCCTGTCCTGTAGGGTCACTATGAGTCAGCATCAACTCGATGGCCTTAGCATGGGAGAAGCTAATGCTGATGTTGCTGGTTCCTTGACCTATCATACTTTGAGTGGCAAAGTCCCAAGGGCCTTCCCGGATGTGATGGCCAAAAGCAGTAGTGTTCACCCTTGGTCATACTTTGGAATCCCTTAGGAGCTTTCAAGCCTCCCATTGGCCTGGCGCCATCCCAGACCAATGAAGCAAGACTTAGTGGAAGCAGGATTCAGGTCACGGTCAGTGAGAAAGCCCCCTTGGCAATGCCAACGTACAGCCAGTGCAGAGTCGAACTGGTCGACGACTCCACATGACTCCATATACTTTGGTGAAGCCAGCTGTTTGGGCAAGGTTTTCAGAGTTACCACCCATGTAGACTTGTTGGTGATAGTGCATTAAATAGAGCACATGCAGTGCATTGCATGAGTGTCCTATGTCATGCAACCACACCAGGGGTATGTTGAGCCAATTTCTCTGGGAGACCAAGGGTGTTGGCTCCATCCTGAACGTTGGCAGGGTAATGGACTGACACAGAGGAAACTCATTCTCTTTGTGGTGGTGCACTAATGGGTTCTTCACAGAAGGCCAAGTCCATGGCTTCAGATGCTCACGGGGCTGAGGGAGCAGGTCAAATCCTAAGTCCGAGGTGGGTGTTTGCATATTTACATGCCCTCACTGCCATCAAGTCCATTCCAACTCACAGGCCCATGGGACTGAGTAAAATGGCCCCCGTGGGTTTCTGAGACTGTGATTCTTTAGAGGAGTAGAAAATCTCCTCTTTCTCCAGAGGAGCGGTTGGTCATTCAAACTGCTGACCTTGAGATTAACAGTCCAACTCCTGACCACTCTTGCCGTCAGAATTCTATTTATTTACACAAGTATATATATATATCCTTTCCCAAAAGAACTCCACATTTTCAAATCATTCTTGACACTCATGGCCTTTTTTCCTTTATAGCCATGCCTTTGGTTGAAACACAGATATAAGAGAAATATTTATCTACTTATAGGGGTACCAAAGTAGCTTTGGTGGCATAGTGTTTGCATGTTGGGCTGCTAACACCAAAGTCAGCACTTTGAAACCACCAGCCACTCCGTGGGAAGAAGAGTCTGTCTACTCCTATAAAGAGTTACAGTCTCAGAAACTCACAGGGACAGATCTACTCTGCCTCATAGGGTCACTATGAGTCAGCATCACCTCCCTGTCAGTGAGGTAGATTTTGGTTTCATAGAGATACAAGTCAGTCCTGAGCTGCTAAAGACAAGGTTGGCAGTTTGAACCCACCAGCTGCAGAGAAAGAGGAGGCTTTCTATTCCCATAAGGAGCTACAGTTTCAGAAATACCCACAGGGGAAATTTTAACCTCTCCTGTAGGATCAATATGAGTCAGAATCGACTTATCGGTGGTGAGCAAGTGGAGGGGACCCTAAACAGGTTCCGGTGGACCTTAAGAGTTCTACTAATTGTGCATGCTCTGTAAAATGTAAACCAAGATTTTACTTTTGCAAACATTATTTTTTCTAAACACGTCTAACTGTGAAACTATACTCGCATGCGGGTCTTTGAACCTGGTCAGTGGTCTGGGGAAGTGAAGGGGCCTGACATCCTTTGTTGTTGTTAGTGCTGTCCAGTCATTCTGACATCACAGGGACCTTCTTTGCAACACAAGGCAGCACTGCCCGGTCCTTTGCCAGCCTCAGGGGTAGTATGTTGGAGCCCATGGTTTCAGCTACCGTGTCCTCCAGTTCACCAAGGAGTTTCCTCTTTGTGCTGCTTACTAAACCCGTTTCTAAGGAGTCCATTCCAACTCACGGTGACGCCGTGTGGGTCAGCACCACGGGACCCCACATAATGCCTTATACCATATATATATATATATATATATATATATATATATATATATACATATATTGTGCATAATGCCTTATACCTGGTCCCTTTGGCACCTTGTGATCGCACAGGCTGGTGTGCTTATTCCATGTGGGCTTTTTTGCTTCTGAGCCAGATGGCCGTTTGCTCACCTTCAAGCCTTTAAGACCCCAGACACTATCTCTTTTGATAGCCTCTGGCCTTTACTTCGGGGTCTTCGGTCCCTGCAGAGTGGACACATGCCTGCTGTGCGGGTATGGGACGTGTCGGAGCGCAGCCTGGTGGCGGAGCTTCAGGAGCATAAGTATGGCATGGCATGTGTGGCCTTCTCATCCAGTGCCAAGTACATTGTCTCAGTGGGCTACCAGCATGACATGATCGTCAATGTCTGGGCCTGGAAGGTGAGTGGGCTGCTGGCCTCAGGACAGGCGGGGCCGGGAGGGGAGCCAAGAAACTGCTGACCGGTGGCCTTTACTTCCGCCTGCTGGCCTCAGTCCCTTTCTAGAGAACTCCGAGCAGAAAGGAGCAACTGGGTATCTAGGATGCTGAAGAAGGGGCAGAAGGAGAGGTCAAGTTCACAGCTTGTCTAACCTTCAGTGTGTAAGTTTCTTTTCCCTCAGCTCCTAGAAGCAGAGCCTTGATTTCCCTTGACTTTCTCTCCAGAAAAACATTGTAGTGGCTTCCAACAAGGTGTCCAGTCAGGTGACAGCAGTATCCTTCTCTGAGGACTGCAGCTACTTTGTCACTGCAGGCAACCGGCACATCAAGTTCTGGTACCTCGATGACAGCAAGACCTCAAAGGTGAGGCAGCAAGTAGCCACTAGGGTGGGGTCTGCCCAGATATGTTCCACCTGCGCCCCCTTCTGCATGCTCAAAAGCCCCTTGGAAGTCTCAGCTGGGCCAGGTGCTATGTCAATATGCAAGGGAAGCCTTCTCCCTCCCTCCCCAGGGCCTGCTTTCCAGGGGGTAGCCTGCAGGGTGTGTGGGTGGCACCTGTGGTGGGTCTCCACAGGTGAATGCCACTGTACCCCTGCTGGGCCGCTCCGGGCTGCTGGGGGAACCTGCGGAACAACCTGTTCACTGATGTAGCCTGTGGCCGCGGGAAGAAGACTGACAGCACCTTCTGTATCACATCCTCAGGGCAGCTGTGCGAGTTCAGTGACCCGGAGACTGTTGGACAAGTGGGTGGAGCTGAGTGTAAGTGAATGCTTTGTCGGCACCCTCCCGTCTGTCACCTCCGGGCTCCAGGGCACCTGAGTCTGCATGCACGCTGGGGGAGGCCCCAGGCGGAGGAAGGTGTTTGGGAACCTCTCTGCTTGCTCGCCCTCTCTGTCTCTGCCTCTTCCTCTGCTTTCCTCTTCTGCTCAGCACACAGACAGCATCACAGTAAGTGTGCTGGCCCTGTCCGCTGCCTCTGCTGCCTTTCTCTGGGCCGGCCTTTTCTGGGTGTGTCTTTGCCCAAACCTCAGGTGCCTTATAAGGAAGGCTTGCTGACTCCTTCCCCCTAATTGCACGGGGCTGTGGGCCCTCTGGCCAGCTGCTGTTAGAGGGAGGGGCATTGAGGGGCTCTGCCCAGGGCAGCTGGCCTGCCTTGCGCTTGTCCTTGCCTCTTGGCTCATGGCTGTTGAGGTGTCCGGTGAAGGAGTGGACAGACGCCCTTGCTGACTGTGGCTTCTGTGCTCACAGACCACAGTGGCCCACTGCATCTCGGTGAGCCAGGACTACATCTTCTGCGTCTGTGCTGACGGCACCGTGTGCCTTTTCAACCCCTTCAACCTGCACTTCCTCAGCACGCTGCCCCGGCCCCATGCCCTGGGGACAGACATTGCCAGCATCACAGAGGCCAGGTGAGCGGTGTGGGTGGGCCCCTGAGTCCTGTCAGAGCCCCACTCTGTGCCAGGCCGTCCCTGGCATGCTGCAAGGAGAGGAGGGCACACATAGACCTCTGGGAAGACCCTTGCAGTCAAGCACAGGTGGGTCTTTTAGCATTTGTTGCTCACTGTGGGCAACCGTGGTAATCTGAGTCTGCAGTGTGGTAATGCATTGTCCTGTAAACACCACAGCTAGGACAGACGGGCAGTTCCTTAGGGTTTCTGAGAGAGGCTGGAAACCTGACGGAGCAGGCCTTTCTCCCTCAGGGTGGTCCTGGGTAGCAGCTAAGGTAGGAGGGTCTTATTGTAGCCTCGGGCCTTGGGTTGGGTGATTGCAGGAAGTGAAGTTTTGCTCTGGTTTCAGTGCTGTCAGGAAGCGGGGCAGTTCTGCAGTTGGGTATATTAATTTCTCATTCAGGGAAGGAGTGGGCCAAATCTGCAAATGGCAGGAAATGACATATGACCATGACTGGTTTGCACAGTGCCCTTCCTTTTCCTCTGACGTGAGTCTAGAAGGGCCTGACATCTGCTTGGCTGCATCACGGCCACACACTGTCCCCGCCTGATGTTGGGGGCTATGAAATAGCTTGTGTTCTTTTGCAGAGCCCCATGGCAAGGAATGCCAGGCCAGCCGCTGCGTTCTTTCTCCAGTGACTGCTGGCCAACCTGCTGCTCCTCCCTTTAGTGCCCCTTTTCATTAGCGCTAACTCACCAGTTTGCCCTGTCTGCCCTGGACACCCTGACCCCCTCTTTCCTCAGTCGCCTTTTCGCTGGAGTGGCCAATGCGAAGTATCGGGACACCATCACCTTGACCTTTGATCCTGCAAATCCGTGGCTGTCTTGTGTGTACAATGACCATAGTACTTATGTCTGGGGTGTGAAGGGCCCCAAGAAAGTGGGCAAGGTGTATTCAGCTCTGTATCATTCCTCCTGCGTCTGGAGTGTAGAGGTACGTGGGCCAGGTCTGCTGAGACTGACCGTGTTTCCTGGCCTACCATTAGGAGCTGGGGTTCCTCAAGTGTGGAATTTGTTTCCTCCAGCACCCTTGCTCCCCAAGCTGTGCCCCTGGGTCCCTTCGTATCTGTTAATTGGCTCTGAGGATGGGAGGGGATTTTAGTGCTGACTCATCTCAGACGTTTTTCAGTATGCCCCTGTGCAGTCTTAGCTTGGCCTCTTTGGACATGTTCCTGAACTTGACCAAACCTTAGTTTCTGCAATTGTGAAATGACATACCTGATGCATTTGATTTTTACGAACAGGAAACAATGTAAGTGGGAGATTTAGAATGCCTAGTACTTACTAGGTGCTTGGTTAATGTATATTCCTTTACTTGTTAAAGACAAGAGCTAATCATTATGACTTGCTTGCTATGGGACAAGCCGTTGCCTCCAGGGGACAGGATGGGGGAACTTTAGGCCCCCAAGGACAGAGGTTCAGGAGGGTTTAGCTGAAAAGGGTTGGGGACAAAATTTATTATCTCCAAGGGAAAGATACTAACTTGACAATGAAGAAACGGCAAAACCCACCCTTAGCCAAGTCATTAAGGTTAACATCCCGTGGCAGCAGCATGAATCTGGTGAGAGGGTACACTGAGAGGTTTCAAAATGTTCCCAGAAAATGTTATGACTCTTAAGAACTCCCAATAAAATGTTGAACAACAACAACCAACGTTGATGGAAAGTTTCTTTTAGTTCTGTTTTTCCATGCAGCCTCCTCCTAGCATTGTGTCTGGTATTCTTGACCCAAATGTATAAGGAACTTAGGATAGTCATGAGGAAACATCAGGCAACCTTCATTTGAGGTACACCTGCCAGAGTAACTTATCACACTCTCCCAGGTGTCAGGGTAGGAAAGACAAGCAAAGACTGAAAGCCGTTCTAGACTGGGACAGATGACACCCATGTGCCGTGGGGGCTCCTGGGATCCTGGAGCAGAAGAAGTACATTCGTGGGATAAACAAACAAACTCATTGGCATTGGGTTGATTCCAACTCAGAGCAACCCCCGCTGGTGACATTTAAATAAAGTCTAATAATGTTGTACCAGTGTGACCTCCGTGGTCCTTATCACTGTGTACTGTAGTGCATAAAACATTAATACGAAGGGAGACCAGGTGAGAGAGTTGAATGTGACATATCTTGACTCATTTTTCTAAAGGTTCAACCCAAAAGGTAAAGTAAAACAGCTCTTGATGGAGAGGAAAAGGTGGAAGGGGGTGGGTGATGATTCTTTCCCCCCGCTGCCTGGCACTGAACGGCCTCTCCTCTCTTCTCATTTTGCAGGGTCCACGAATTGCAGTTCCTGAGTGAAATGCTGAAGGTGGAGGCCCATGAGTCAGAGATTCTGTGCCTGGAGTACTCGAAGCCAGACACAGGTACCTGGCCCTGGCCTGGAATGGCCTTGAGTGAGCCCCTCCAGTCTGGCCAGAGCCACTGATACTTGTCCTGCCTCTTGACTATGGGGCTGATCGTTCTTTTGGCTACCAAAAGAGTTAGTGATCCTTCTTGATGTCTCTGAAGGCTTCTTGTTGTTTCTGAAGGCTTTGGGGAGGACTGCATCTCAACTCTGCCCGACTCCATGGCTCATGTGGCTTAAGGATGTGGGGCTCAGTTTCTCTGGGTGCTCTTTGCTGGGCACTCATGTTGGGCTGCGATCCACAAGCTCAGCAGTTTGAAACTACCAGCCGCTCTGCAGGAGAAAGGTGGGCCTTTCTACTCCTGTAAACAGTTACAGTCTCAGAAGCCCATAGGGGGTATTCACTATGAGTCAGCATTAACTTGATAGCAGCAGATTTGATTTTTGTAAAGTCTTTTTAAAGCCAACCAAAAGCTGAATCAGTGAAGAAGATCTGCTTTAGACATTGTGCTCTTTTAAAGAATAATCTGTCTGTGATCAGATTGACACAGGAACTTGGAAGGTTAGGTGAAAAGTTTAAGGGTGTGTGGAAATTTGGAATTGGAAAAGGACAGTGAGAATGGCTACATAATTTCAGAAATATAATGAATGTTAGCAAATTGTACATGTAGAAATGATCGAATTGGTATATATTTTTGTGTGCATTGTTTTAGATCAGGGAGAAGACTCGAAGTTCAAATATAATTTACAGAGACCCCCCTTGTTAAATCTTGAATGGGACAAAGTCCAGAAAAAACAAATCATCTGGTTGAGGGAGACCGTAAGCATGAGGCCATAATGGGGACTGAAGGATTCACAACAGCTTGGTCACATGGAAAACAAAGGAAGCCCCTTTAAAAGTCAAGTTCCCAGCAGATCAGACCATCACAGTTGGAAATGTGACTACAGAAATGGGAAAGGGACCATGATTGGAGTAAATACATTATTGCAGATTAGAAAAGTTTACAGGACTGGTTCAGGGCCCTCCAACCATCTTGGTCAGGGCATGAACGTGCAACCTCAGTACCCCAATTCCCATCAAGGGCATACTCAGGCAAGTTCTTGAGGGCTAGACTACTCCTCACCAGGCTGGCCAGAGGAGTGGGTGGAAGCAAACAAACTCTGCCTGAGGGCAAAGCATTTTACGTTGCTAGTTCAGAGTCATGGAGCTCTAGTGCCATAGAAGGTTATGGGTTGGGCGGTCAACCACAAGGTTTCACTCTTCAAAACCACCAGCCAGCTCCAGGGAAGAAAGATGAGGCTTTCTACTCCAATAAAAATATATAGTCTGGAGATAAAAAGCCCCAATGTAAGTTAACTGGGTTGATTCCTACTAGAGGGATAATGTGTGTGGGCCAGATGCTTGCAAGGTCCCTCAAGGCAATGCTGCCAGACTGCAGTCTCTGCTCCCTGCTGGTGGAGACAATGGATTGCTTTTCTCTAAAACTTGGAACCATTAGCTTGGTTCTAGTAGGTGGAGTTCACACCCTACTGATAATGGTTCATATGGAGATCCAGAAAACAGGTCAAAGTTAAGCTGCCATTCTAAATGTAGGATCCGCCCATTTTGTCACCTGTATACCCCCAATCCCTCCTCTTCCTATTGCATGTATGCCCCTAGACCACCCCTTCTCACCGCTGTATAACATAGTCCAAGTCCTTCCTGTGATGTATGTCTTTACCCTCCCGTTTCCAATTCCCCTTGTCCTCCTTCCCTTCCCCCTCTCTCCATGTGGACCACCAAGTGGGGCTGAGGTGAGCAATGCTACCATGATATGTGTGTGACTGCATTATTGTAATATCTCTTCTATCTCTCATGCTCCCAATGACTTTAATATTTATATCTCAACCCTTTATGTTTCCAGGGCTTTCAATGACATTAGGCATCTTTTCAATGTTTATGAATCATGCTTATGAACCTCTCTTCTGTTAGTTGTCTGTGTGTATGCATTGCCTGTATTAAAAACATATAGAACCGAGCAATTTGTCTGGAAAAATAATTTATAGAAACTTTATGTTAGATTGCCATGCGTTTTGCATAGCCAATTGTTCTTTTAAAACACTTTTCTTGTCATTGTGATACCATGCTAAAAGGTAAAAACATCTGTATATAGTCAAATAGCTTTATCTTTCCTTTAAAGACATGAACCTTCGTGTCTTGCTTAAAGTTTCCACCTCACTAAAGCTAAATTGCTACTCTCGAAAATAAATCCCTCTAAGTTTTTAATGCTTTGAATATTTTATCGCTCTAATCCTCCTGGAGTTTATTTTTGAATGTAGTATGCTCCTTCCTTTGATTTCTTGTAAATTCAGCCAATTCAACCACTCATTAACCAAAGTATTCCTTTACCACTGGATTGTTTTGCCACCTTTGCTTTGCATAGCATATAGTTCTAAATTATATCCCAGACTACTGAATTATTTGCCAGAGTGGCTTTACTAATTGTACACTGGCATCACAACACGCGGGAGCTTCGGAAAGATCGTGGGAGAAAGGAATGAAAAGAGAAGATAATTTCCCATGAATTTTTGAAGCTTCCTCGTACAGGTGCTTTACAGGAAGTCGACATTAGGGTTTATAATCAATAAAAAATTCAACTGTGATCCAAGAATGAGGGGCGTGACATTTCCTGGTTGAGACAAAAGCGAACAGGCGAGCAGAATACGAAAAGAATTGGTTAACCGATGAAACTGCAGCCAAGTGTTAGCTGTTATCACAAAAATGAACACACAGAATATTCTTGAACTTGGAAGTGGGAACTTCAGCCTTTCAACGGCCATCGACGGTGCGGGGCAACATCCCCGCACTCCTACGCTCAGGAAGGGGGTTCTGGGGTCTGCGGCGCCGCGGGGCACAAGTGGGGCGAAGGGCTGCGAGGGAACGCCGAGGCAGAGGGGTCCCCGCGAGGCGGCTGCGGGCCGCTCCAGAAGGCAGGGGTCCGGGGGCTCTGCGGTCCCTCAGGACCCTCCAGGAGAGGCTCCAGAAAGGCAGCTGGAGGCCCCGGCCGGCCATGCAGCTCGCTGGGAGGCGCGGGCGCACGTGCTCCGCCGGTCCGGGCGGCGGGGGCGGCTGAACGGGCCCTGGCCGTGGGCGGCGGGCGGCGGGCGGCGGGCGGGCGCAGTGCGGCGCCGGGCAGGCGGGAGGTGACCGCGCGGGGCGGTCGCGGCGGCTGGGGCTACTGACGGCACACGGATCCGGAGCGCACTGCGCGGGGCGGGGCGCCGCGCAGGTGAGAGCGGCAGCGGACCCGGATGCGGCGCGGCTGAGGGCGGCCGAGGGCGGGGGGTCGCGGCGGCTAGCTCTTGGAGATCCCGGCCGGAGGCTCCGGCGCCGGTGCTGCGCTTCCTGCCGGCTCGAAGAACGAGCCCGAGCCTGGCCGCCCTCGGGATGCCTTGCTGAGGCTCCGCCGGACGTCCCCAACAGGGGGGGGGCGGGGCGGGGCGCGTTCGGGCGCCTCCTGAGGGCGCCTCAGCGGAGAGCGGCGTTGGCGCCGTGGAGTCTACGCTCCACGCGGGCGGCCCAACCCGCCTGCCACTCAGGTGTCTTTTTGCACGGAAGTGAGTTTTAGGAGCGGGAAACCTGTGGTGGGCGTGACTGACGTGTTTTTAAATCATTTTCTATACATTTAAAGCTGTAAAGGCAAAACTTCATGATCCAATTAATATAGCCAAAAATTCAGGCTTGATAGAAACATTTAGAATCCAGGCACTGGGGGTAAAGTCCCCTTATTCCCATCTGTTATTGGAGGAAGGTATGAGAGAGATTGGATACTGCGGTGGGAAGAAATAGAGCCAAATAGGAATGTCTGCTTCTATAGGGAGAATGTATCAGCCATGCGCTCACTTTAAGGCAGCACAGCTTTAAGGGAGAATCTGTGGAAATGATAGATTACCGCAGGAACATGAACTTGGAGTATATCTCCAACTAACAGAGTGGTGGTCTTCCAGCCATGGAACATTAGTCTCCCAGATTCCCTCTGTACCAGTCAGGGAATAAGTCCCAGTATTATTTCCCTTGGTGCTAGTATCCCACATTTCTCCTCTCTGCATTATGTTTAAGATTCAATAGTGTCACGGAGGCAACATGGTCTCTTTTCATATCTATTAGCTTCCTATAGAAGTGACATGAGACTGCAAGCATCACAATTATGATAAAAAACACAGTCAGACTGGAACTTAAGCTATGTGAAGTACTTTGCCCCCAAGCTCGCGGGTCCAACCCTTCCATGCTACTCATCAATTGCTTAATCACATCAGAGCCAGGAGAAGCCTCAAGCTTGTCTTTGAATGTATAGAAAATATCCTTTTTAAGCTGATCAATATCTAATGAAATGTTTCCCTTAAACCCTTGCAAATGTTTCCTAATCAAATTCCAATCATGCAATGTCTTATTATAAGGATAAGTGGTTATACAGAAATCAGTTACATTCCAATCACATTATAGCATTGACAAATTCAAAATCTTGACCTTTCAGCAAAGCAGTCTGCAGTAATATTCCAGTCACATTATATAAAATGTTCAGTTATGATAGCATCCCAGAGTGTCTCTTAGACAGCGTCAGCAATGGAAGAAATACCTCAGCAGTCAGCAATCGCCATTCTCAGGAATCTTCGAGGTCTTCTTGACGTTTTGAATAACTTCAATAACAGTGACCCGCTTTCTTCTGGGCCTTGCTGGCTGAAGAGAAATTCACCTATCTCCTTTACCTGTGAAAATATAAAGAAATAGCCCCTCTCTTTGGGGTATCATTAACCTGAAAAAAGGATTTATGATTAATATTGGTTGGCCTCTCCATCTCTTCCTTGTCCATCTTTCTCCAAAGGTGGTTGCGTCCTTTTAAAGGGAGTCCATCAGTTTTATTCTGTAAAAAACATACATGCATAGCCTTTTCTCCAGGTGAATGGACCTGGATCCCAAACACAGTTTCCATCATCCTCAGATTTCTTAGGATCAATTTTCTCTGTAGAATTGAAAACGTGTTTATCTTCCCTAATTTTATTACAAGCTTTTAGTAAGGAGAAAAAATTTTTAGTTAAAATGAGTAAATGAACTTTGTCACACATAAGATTCCTCTTCTCCTCCTTCTGTTTTAACAATTTAAATAGTAAAGCATTGCTAGATCTTGAACCAGTAAAAGTACTAGTTAGATAACCTTCATTGTTATGTAAATACTGGCTCCCATCCCTCAGAGAATTAAGAGAGCTAACTAATTGGGAGAACTTCTTATCATACTTTGAAAGACTGAAAAAATTCTTAATAAATTTGTTCAGCTGATCTTGAAGTAACTTACCAAGCAGACATTTTTTCTCCAGGCTTACCAATAAGGTTATAGGCTCAATTGAGCCGTTTTGCCTTTCAGGCTTCTCACACTGTATGATTTTACCTTGCAATATTCTGTCTTGGTTAACTTCACTCATTCCCTCTATGCTGGCTTTAGGGGAAGTTAATGGGAGGGCCTTAGGCCCCCCTGAATGCCCTAAGGAAATGACCGGGCATCCACAGTTAACAAACCTTTTTCCTTCCATTTCTAATTCCATGTGGGGGCGCTGTTTCTCCACAACAGCAGTCCAGAAGACTGCTTGATTTATAGGGTGGTCAAACTTCTCAAGTACTCTTTCCTGATAGGTATAAATTTTTACTCTAGAAATGCAAGGAAGGGAAAATTGGCTTAAGCGATCCTACATTTTTACAAACCATGGTATATCAGAACTCATTACTGCCTTAATTTCTTCTTCACAATCCTGACCAATAACTCCAGCAACACCTTGAGAATTTATGTTGGACTTTCTTTTTTTTTTTTTTGGACTTTCTTAATAAACTTCCTATAGTTCTTTTAGGTAGTGGACCCCAATTACTGCTCTTCGTTTCTGATTCAATCACAGTTTTGGGCTTTTTCTTACAACTCTTATCAACTCCAGTATCAATTTTAATTTCTTGAGTACTAAGGTTAAATCTTCCTGATAGAAACTGTATTAATCTTTCAATAAGAGGTCCCTGCTTTTGAGGATCAAGCTCCTGTGAAGGCTTCTGAGCCATCTCTTGGTTATTCAAACCAACTGCAGTGAGAACAGAGACTAGGTTTTTGCCTCTTTGGCTAGGTCTGTTCTCCTGCTGTGAGGCTGCTAGATAAAGGCGATTTCTCTCAAAGATCTTCTTTGCTCCAGTAGGCAGACACCTTGCCTACCACGCTCTGCTATGAGGGCTCTGCATCAAGCTTCTTCCACTATTTTCCCGCCGGGAAGTCTTTGCTAATGGCGACCCTTCACTGTTGATTTTTGAACGACATTGGCTCGCCCAATGAGTTCCCTTCCTACAATGGAGGCAGAGTTCAGGTTCGTTTAAACCCGATCTCCATGGTCCTGGCCCATGCTCTGACATTGGCCGCAGCCTGCTCTGCCTACACTCTTTTGAAGATGACTTGTCTTCCCACAACTAAAGCACTTTCTTCCAGGTCTGATATAGTTTGCCAATGAAGCTGCCATGAGGTCTGCCTTGTATTCCTCTGCCTCTACATTCCTGCATATCCTAAAATAACCCAGCAGAGTGCCCTGTTCGCTGTAGGGATGCAAGGCATTTTTACAGTGCTTATTAGAGAAATCATAAGATAGCTTGTGCACTAGGTCTCTTACTGCCTGAACATTCTTCACACATTTGGAAATAGCATCTTCCAGTCGGGACACAAAGTCAGCGTAACGCTCATCATTCTGTTGTCTTATAGCCCTGTAACGCGGCGTTCTCTCTTCTGATGGAATTATCGTTTCCCAGGCCCTTAAGCAAACCTCATGTATCTGTCCTATTGTCTGTTCAGTAAACTGTAGTTGAGACTCAACTGTAATATAATTTGCATCCCCTAGCAATTGATGAATTCCTATATCTATCCCATCCTCAGCATTCTTCCCAGCTCTTGCAAGGGCTGCTTCCTTCCATAGCATTTGATATCACAAACATTCTGAGAGTAAAGACAAATTCTCACTAAAGCTTTCCAATCTGTAGGGGTCCAGCTGTCAGACTCTGCTAGAGCCCTTATCATGCTAATTACAAAATGTGAGTCTGGGCCGCAGTCATTGATTGCCTGCTTGAGATCTTTTAGCAACTTAAAAGGCAAAGGCACTGTGAATTCCTTTTGGTTCTAACAGGATAAGACATCTTGCCTTCTAAATCTTCTTCTGCAATCCCTCTTCCTACTCTGGAGAGTAAAGGTGCTTTCCTATACTTTGCTTCTTTACGTCTATTCTCTGAGCTACTCTTTTCAATCTGGATATCTTGGAGTTCCACTTCCTGAACTTCACCTTCTGTGCTAGCTCTCCTAGTTTGCATTTCTTTGGAGCTAATCTCTCTACCTTCAGGGCTGGCTTGCTTGATTGTTTTACAATCTCTGGCCTTTCTTACACTAAATTCCAGCAGGAGAGCAGTTGCTTTTACTATGTCCCCTTCTGACTCAGGCTCATTCTTTTAGCTCTGCCTAAAATCTTCTCATCTGCCTGAAACCCGTTCTCACTGCTTCTCATCTGATTTAAATTTGGGCATCTTAGACGTTGCCTGTTCTGCTTCTTGGCTTTCTCTACCTTTGAAAGCAAGGGAGCTTCCTGGGATTGTTTAATAGCCATGCTTTGGATCTTGCAATCCACTGCCTCTAGTACTGTATCACCTTTAAACCTTCGGAGTCTGCAGTCTCGCGAGAGCATACAGGCTTTGGCAATGAGGTTCTGTTCTAGAATTGGAGGCTTTAGATAACAAACCAATCCCTGCCTTTTCAGTTTTTCCTAAAGTTTCTTAACCTAAATCATGCTTATTCACAGACACTTTAGCTTGCTTTTCTAGATTTGAATAGACACAAGACTTCTCACTAGACTGTTCATCCTTATTCTCTTCCTCCTGCAAAAGTTTTAAAACCATCTTAACTTGTACCCACAGAGACCACTTCTCCATAGGGATACTCTCCCCATCTCTGTGCTTCCTTTAAGTTGACAATGACCTCCTCCCAGGTCTCTAAATCAAAAGTTCCTTCCTCTGAGAACCATGAATTATACCTTTTTACTACTTTTAGAAAACATTGTATCTTTTTCTTCGTTACTTTTACACCTTGTCTTTTCAGTAAGTAGAGAGCATGGTACCATAAGTTTCAGGTTTACTTTTACCTTGCTCCCATTATCCTCTTTAAAATTCTAATTCACTATTTCCACTACTTCTCTGTCAATCCCCACACCGGATCCTCACTTCGCACAATTTTCAAATTCACTCTACGTACCAATGGGGCCATATAATTGTTATATGGGATATAACTCATATTGTCCCACGTTGTGCGCCATTTGTCTGGGGAAGCCCGCCTTGTGCTGGGGCTCCAGCCTCCAGCCCGGTCCTTGAGCCTCCTGCCTGGTCTCCATCCCACCTCCCTTCGTCCACACTGAGCGTGGACCTGGCTGGTAAGATCATGGCCATCCAGGAGGTGAGCATGCTACCATGAATTGTGTCTGACTGCATTATTGTAATGTCTCTTCTATCGCTCATGCTCCCGGTGACTTTAATATAATATTTATATATCTCAACCATACAATTGTGCTTATTGAACCCAAGATTACTGGTGGGGGGCTGGCACCCCAACTCATACCACAGTACATACCATTTGTCTAGTTCTTCAATGCTTCCTCTCCCGCTCACTCCCTCCAACTATCATGACCTCAGCTCTACCTTACAAAGCCGGCTAGACCAGAGCATGTACACTGGTACAGATAAGAACTCTCAACACACAGAATCCAGGACAGATAAACCCTTCAGGAACAGTAATGGAAGTAGTGATAACATGAGGGTAGGGATGAGATGGAGGGAACTGATAGCAATGATTGATGTATTAACACTCACACCCCAGGGGGACAAGCAACAGAAACATTGGAGAAGTGAGACCTTGGACATTGTAAAATATGAAAGTATAATTTATCAAGGTTTCATGAGGGTGGGAGAGTGGGAGAGAAGGGGGGAAAAGGAGCTGATACCAAGGGGTCAAGTATAAAGAAAATGATGATGGTACCGTAGGTACAAATGTGCTTGATACAATTGATGTATGCATTGTTATAAGTGGTGTAAGAGCCCCCGATAAAATGACTTAATTTTTTAAAAGTGTTTAGGTAGATCTTGATGGAGGATAGATTGAGAAACAATAGTTTCAGAATTTGATAATTTTGCTTAATAATCAAACTGAAAACTCACTGCCATTGCATCTTTTGTGACTCACAGCAACCCTGACTTTCAGCAACCCTATTGGACAGGGTAGAGCAGCCCCTGTGAGTTTCTGAGACTGCAACTCTTTACAGGGGTAGAAAGCCCTAACGTTTCTCTCTCAGAGCGGGTGGTGGTTTTGAACTATGTGGGTAGCAGCCCAAGTGAAAACCACTATGCCACCAGGGCTCCCTGTGCCACATAGCGGGAGCTGTTGTTTTCCCAAACATTCACTTGGCTATTTCTTTTATAAGAAGCCAAGTAATTTGGCAGCTTATTTCTGTTCCAGTTTTCTTATATAGAAAATGTGGTGACAGTGTGAACCTGTTTGTTGTAGTTTATGTGAACATAATTGAGTGATCTAGACCAAGTGAGCTAGACCAAGTGAGCTGACTGGTCAAAAATCAGACCTGTGGATTGCCAAATTGGTTCTGCTGAGATTGGGGCTTTCCTGGATCCACAGGCTTCCTCCAAGCTGTGTCCGAGAAGCTCTGCATTTTAGAGCTACATTTTATAGTTGAAAGAGAGGCCTAAGGAGGGAGGGAGTCCTTAAGCTCTAAGACCTTAATGCTGTCATTGCTGTCCTCTTTTAGTGTACCTGCAGTTTCCACACTGCAGTGGGAACCTTTGAAACAGCTATTCTCATTCTCTGAGATGGTGTGCCACCCCACTCCATACCACCACCACCTCATCCCTTTCTCTTATTGTAGAGATAATGCCCCTTCCATATGTATCTCAGATATTCAATTAATGAAGAAAGACAAAAGTAGGAGAAATGATTTAGATGAAGGAGACCATAAGCATGAGGCCATAATGGGGTCCAAAGGTTGTGTGGCCATGTCGCTAATTATAGAAATGGATGAAATCTGCCACAAAAATGTGATTGGAGGCAGAGCAATTCATCACTCTCTCAGGCAGGACTACATAAGTGAGAATGGGGCCATTATGGAGACATGGAGACGATCACAGATTAGAAAGGCTTACTGGATTTGTTCTGGGGCCTTCCGACCACTATAACTCATGACCATAGGGTCTTAGACTTTCCCAATTTCCATTGAGGACCTTCCCAGGGAAGTCCCAGAGGGCAGATTGCTCCTCTCTGCTCTGGCTAGTTGTTGTTGCGTGCCATTGAGGACACTTGGACTCGTCGTGACCTCACATACAACCGAATGAAACACTGTAGGGTCGTGCACCATCCTCACAATTGTTCCTGTGCCTGAACCACCGATGAAGCCACTGAGTCCATCCACTTCTTCGAGGACCTCCTCTGTTTCATGGCTTCTCCACTGTACCAAATAGGATGTCCTTCTCCAGGGACTGGTCTCTCCTGACAACATGTCCAAAGTATGTAAGATGGCGTCTTGCCATCCTTGCCTCTAAGCAGTACTCTGGCCTTATTTCTTCTGATACAGATTGGTCAGTCCTTCAGCAGTCCATGGTACTGTCAGTAGTCTTCTGGTGGACCACAATTCGATGCATCTGTTCTTCTACAGCCTTCCTTATTCAGTGTCTAACTTTCACATGCATATGATGCAATGGAAAATAGCATGGCTTAGGTCATGTGCACCTTAGTCCTCAGAGTAACATCATTGTTCTTCAACACTATAAAGAGGTTTTCTGCAGCAGATTTACCCATTACAATACATCTTTTGATCTCCTGACTGCTGTTTCTATGAACATTGATAGTGGATCTAAGCAAGACAAAATCCTTGACAACTGAAGCCCTTTTCTCTGTTTATCACCTATTGGTCCAGTTTTGGGGATTTTGGTCTTCCTTATATTGAATTGTAACCCATATTGAAGGCTGCAATCCTTGATCTTCAGCAAGTGGTTCAATTCCTCCTCACTTTCAGCAAACAAATGGTGTCATATATGCACACAAGCAGGCTCCCAAAAGTTAGTGGAACAAGGAATCAAAAGAGAATGGAATTTTTCAGGGACTTTTTGAAATACCAGTGTGTGTGTGTGTGTGTGTGTGTGTGTGTGTGTGTGTGAGAGAGAGAGAGAGAGAGAGAGAGAGAGAGAGAGAGAGAGAGAGAGAGAGAGAGAGAGAGAGAGATGTGGGCATAAAACAAACATCAAGCAACATAAGGGAGAATGCTGTTGGCTGCTGTTGAACTGATTCCGGTGCGCATGCACAGTGACCTGCTGTGTGCACCATAGTGACCCCTCAGAAGCAGATCATCAAGCCTACCTTTCAACTGAAATTCTGAGAATTCACAATTTTCAGAAGTATGTGGATAACAGTGAAAGCCAAAATTCTATTTGCACAGTCCCCACGTGGATTAAGCTTCCAGTGAATTCCTTCAGACCATTGACCAGGGATGTGAACACTCTTGCCACCAGGCAGAGGGCATTGGAAAGTGGATTACCCCTTAGGCAGCCCATGGTGGGGCTTAGAGACTTGCCTAAGTGTATCCTTGAATCGAGGCTGCCATTCTGGGCTGCACGGTCATGAGTCATGCCCCCAAAGCCTTGGTTGTTTGGCCCTGGACCACTCTTGTAAACTGTCCTGTTTAACACAGGTCCCAATCCTTGTCCTATTCTTGCTTCTGTAGTCCCACCTGGAACTGTGATGTTGGGATCTGCCGCCATGTCCTTTCAAGTCTGTGAATCTCAGATAACCCTTACATATCAATAAGACCTCTTGCTAATAGTTTCCCTCCCCTCATCTCGATGGCATGTGTTGGCCCTTGGACTATCTAGGTTACCTAGCGGGCATTTGGATTATGTAGGCTCCCTAGCGGGAATTTGGACTATATAGATTACCTAGCAGGCAATTAGACTTTGTAGGTTATCTAGCGGGCACTTTGACTATCTAGGTTACCTAGCTAGCACTTGAACTATCTACGTTACCTAGCGGTTACTTGGAGTATGTTGGCTACCTACCGGGCTGTTGGACTATCTAGGTTACCTAGCCGGCACTTGGGCTATCTAGGTTAACTAACGGGCACTTGGACTATGTAGGTTCCCTAGCGGGCCCTTGGACTATGTAAGTTCCCTAGCGGGCACTTGGACTATGTGGGTTCCCTAGCGGGCATTAGGACTATCTGGGTTACCTAACGGGCACTTGGACTATGTAGGTTAACTAGCGGGCTTTGGACTATGTAGGTTACCTAGCGGACACTTGGACTATGTAGGTTCCCTATCGTTCACTTGGAGAATGTAGGTTAACTAAGGGGCACTAGGACAATGTAGGTTACCTAGCGGGCCTTGGGACTATCTAGGTTACCTAGGGGGAACTTGGACTATGTAGGTTTACTATTGGGCACTTGGACTATCTAGGTTACCTTAGCAGGCACTTGGACTATGTAGGTTAACTAGCGGGCACTTGGACTATCTAGGTTACCTAGCAGGCACTTGGACTATGTACGTTTCCTAGCGGGTACTTGGACTATCTATGTTAACTAGCGGGCACTTGGACTATGTAGATTCCCTATCGGGCACTTGGACTATGTAGGTAACCTAGTGGTCACTTGAACTGTCTAGGTTACCTAGCGGGCATTTGGACTATGTAGGTTAACTAGCGAGCTCTTGGACTATCTAGGTTAACTAGCGGGCACTTGGACTATTAGGGTCCCTAGCGGGCATTTGGACTATATCGGTTACCTAGCGGGCACTTGGACTATGTAGGTTAACTAGCGGACACTTTGACTATCTAGGTTAGCTAACGGGCAATTGGACTATCTAGGTTCCCTAGCGGGCACTTGGACTATGTAGGTTCCCTAGCGGGCACTTGGACTATTTAGGTTACCTAGCAGGCACTTTGACTATCTAGGTTAACTAACGGGCACTTGGACTATGGAAAGAAGTGCCTAATGGTCACCAGGACCCATGGTTAATCCAGGCGTGGTCATCTGATTCCAATCGATCAGACCTAGCTATAAATCACTTATATGTCTGGGTAATTAAAAGCAAATATAAATTTTCAAAAAAAATAACGTTGCATGGGATAGAAAGAGAATACATAACAACATCAGACATAAATATGCCTCAAGACAAACTCATTGTGCACATCCAGAATACATAATGGCTCTTGCTAAGATGCATTTCCCACTAGACCCTACCCCAAGCCAGTAAAAGCCAGAAACTCTACAGTAAACTGTGGATTGTACTACTCTGAAATGGGAGCTGTGTCTCTAGACCTAATTTGGGGCTGTTCGTGCTGAGGACTCACCAATACCTGCTGCAGTGACAACAGTCCAGGTGAGAATAAGGAAATCTGGATGACAGCCAGGATATAGGAGCACTGAGACCTCAAATTGCTTCTAGGCGAGCATGGCCTAATGGGCTTCCATTTATGCACCTCTGGCAGGAGGAGTTTGTTCTGGAAAGTAATGGTTTCTAAGGAAGTATTTCTTAAACTTTCACATGCATGCACTTACCCAGGTTCCTGGAAATCGGGCTGGGGGGCAGATTCTGATTTTGTGGGTTCAGGGTGGGGGGTCTAGGATCCAGCAGTTCTAGAGGCCCTGGTACTCTTGGGCTGTTAACCACAAGGACAGTAGTCCTAAACCACCAGCCACTCCTTGGGAGAAATATGAGGCTGTAGACTCCGGGCAAGAGTGACAGTCTGGGAAACCCACAAGGGCAGTTCTACCCTGTCCTGTAGGGTCACTATGAGTCAGCATCAACTCGATGGCCTTAGCATGGGAGAAGCTAATGCTGATGTTGCTGGTTCCTTGACCTATCATACTTTGAGTGGCAAAGTCCCAAGGGCCTTCCCGGATGTGATGGCCAAAAGCAGTAGTGTTCACCCTTGGTCATACTTTGGAATCCCTTAGGAGCTTTCAAGCCTCCCATTGGCCTGGCGCCATCCCAGACCAATGAAGCAAGACTTAGTGGAAGCAGGATTCAGGTCACGGTCAGTGAGAAAGCCCCCTTGGCAATGCCAACGTACAGCCAGTGCAGAGTCGAACTGGTCGACGACTCCACATGACTCCATATACTTTGGTGAAGCCAGCTGTTTGGGCAAGGTTTTCAGAGTTACCACCCATGTAGACTTGTTGGTGATAGTGCATTAAATAGAGCACATGCAGTGCATTGCATGAGTGTCCTATGTCATGCAACCACACCAGGGGTATGTTGAGCCAATTTCTCTGGGAGACCAAGGGTGTTGGCTCCATCCTGAACGTTGGCAGGGTAATGGACTGACACAGAGGAAACTCATTCTCTTTGTGGTGGTGCACTAATGGGTTCTTCACAGAAGGCCAAGTCCATGGCTGCAGATGCTCACGGGGCTGAGGGAGCAGGTCAAATCCTAAGTCCGAGGTGGGTGTTTGCATATTTACATGCCCTCACTGCCATCAAGTCCATTCCAACTCACAGGCCCATGGGACTGAGTAAAATGGCCCCCGTGGGTTTCTGAGACTGTGATTCTTTAGAGGAGTAGAAAATCTCCTCTTTCTCCAGAGGAGCGGTTGGTCATTCAAACTGCTGACCTTGAGATTAACAGTCCAACTCCTGACCACTCTTGCCGTCAGAATTCTATTTATTTACACAAGTATATATATATATATATCCTTTCCCAAAAGAACTCCACATTTTCAAATCATTCTTGACACTCATGGCCTTTTTTCCTTTATAGCCATGCCTTTGGTTGAAACACAGATATAAGAGAAATATTTATCTACTTATAGGGGTACCAAAGTAGCTTTGGTGGCATAGTGTTTGCATGTTGGGCTGCTAACACCAAAGTCAGCACTTTGAAACCACCAGCCACTCCGTGGGAAGAAGAGTCTGTCTACTCCTATAAAGAGTTACAGTCTCAGAAACTCACAGGGACAGATCTACTCTGCCTCATAGGGTCACTATGAGTCAGCATCACCTCCCTGGCAGTGAGGTAGATTTTGGTTTCATAGAGAAACAAGTCAGTCCTGAGCTGCTAAAGACAAGGTTGGCAGTTTGAACCCACCAGCTGCAGAGAAAGAGGAGGCTTTCTATTCCCATAAGGAGCTACAGTTTCAGAAATACCCACAGGGGAAATTTTATCCTCTCCTGTAGGATCAATATGAGTCAGAATCGACTTATCGGTGGTGAGCAAGTGGAGGGGACCCTAAACAGGTTCCGGTGGACCTTAAGAGTTCTACTAATTGTGCATGCTCTGTAAAATGTAAACCAAGATTTTACTTTTGCAAACATTATTTTTTCTAAACACGTCTAACTGTGAAACTATACTCGCATGCGGGTCTTTGAACCTGGTCAGTGGTCTGGGGAAGTGAAGGGGCCTGACATCCTTTGTTGTTGTTAGTGCTGTCCAGTCATTCTGACATCACAGGGACCTTCTTTGCAACACAAGGCAGCACTGCCCGGTCCTTTGCCAGCCTCAGGGGTAGTATGTTGGAGCCCATGGTTTCAGCTACCGTGTCCTCCAGTTCACCAAGGAGTTTCCTCTTTGTGCTGCTTACTAAACCCGTTTCTGAGGAGTCCATTCCAACTCACGGTGACGCCGTGTGGGTCAGCACCACGGGACCCCACATAATGCCTTATACCATATATATATATATATATATATATATATATATATATATATATATATATATATATATATATATATATATATATATATATATATATATATATATATATATATATTGTGCATAATGCCTTATACCTGGTCCCTTTGGCACCTTGTGATCGCACAGGCTGGTGTGCTTATTCCATGTGGGCTTTTTTGCTTCTGAGCCAGATGGCCGTTTGCTCACCTTCAAGCCTTTAAGACCCCAGACACTATCTCTTTTGATAGCCTCTGGCCTTTACTTCGGGGTCTTCGGTCCCTGCAGAGTGGACACATGCCTGCTGTGCGGGTATGGGACGTGTCGGAGCGCAGCCTGGTGGCGGAGCTTCAGGAGCATAAGTATGGCATGGCATGTGTGGCCTTCTCATCCAGTGCCAAGTACATTGTCTCAGTGGGCTACCAGCATGACATGATCGTCAATGTCTGGGCCTGGAAGGTGAGTGGGCTGCTGGCCTCAGGACAGGCGGGGCCGGGAGGGGAGCCAAGAAACTGCTGACCGGTGGCCTTTACTTCCGCCTGCTGGCCTCAGTCCCTTTCTAGAGAACTCTGAGCAGAAAGGAGCAACTGGGTATCTAGGATGCTGAAGAAGGGGCAGAAGGAGAGGTCAAGTTCACAGCTTGTCTAACCTTCAGTGTGTAAGTTTCTTTTCCCTCAGCTCCTAGAAGCAGAGTCTTGATTTCCCTTGACTTTCTCTCCAGAAAAACATTGTAGTGGCTTCCAACAAGGTGTCCAGTCAGGTGACAGCAGTATCCTTCTCTGAGGACTGCAGCTACTTTGTCACTGCAGGCAACCGGCACATCAAGTTCTGGTACCTCGATGACAGCAAGACCTCAAAGGTGAGGCAGCAAGTAGCCACTAGGGTGGGGTCTGCCCAGATATGTTCCACCTGCGCCCCCTTCTGCATGCTCAAAAGCCCCTTGGAAGTCTCAGCTGGGCCAGGTGCTATGTCAATATGCAAGGGAAGCCTTCTCCCTCCCTCCCCAGGGCCTGCTTTCCAGGGGGTAGCCTGCAGGGTGTGTGGGTGGCACCTGTGGTGGGTCTCCACAGGTGAATGCCACTGTACCCCTGCTGGGCCGCTCCGGGCTGCTGGGGGAACCTGCGGAACAACCTGTTCACTGATGTAGCCTGTGGCCGCGGGAAGAAGACTGACAGCACCTTCTGTATCACATCCTCAGGGCAGCTGTGCGAGTTCAGTGACCCGGAGACTGTTGGACAAGTGGGTGGAGCTGAGTGTAAGTGAATGCTTTGTCGGCACCCTCCCGTCTGTCACCTCCGGGCTCCAGGGCACCTGAGTCTGCATGCACGCTGGGGGAGGCCCCAGGCGGAGGAAGGTGTTTGGGAACCTCTCTGCTTGCTCGCCCTCTCTGTCTCTGCCTCTTCCTCTGCTTTCCTCTTCTGCTCAGCACACAGACAGCATCACAGTAAGTGTGCTGGCCCTGTCCGCTGCCTCTGCTGCCTTTCTCTGGGCCAGCCTTTTCTGGGTGTGTCTTTGCCCAAACCTCAGGTGCCTTATAAGGAAGGCTTGCTGACTCCTTCCCCCTAATTGCACGGGGCTGTGGGCCCTCTGGCCAGCTGCTGTTAGAGGGAGGGGCATTGAGGGGCTCTGCCCAGGGCAGCTGGCCTGCCTTGCGCTTGTCCTTGCCTCTTGGCTCATGGCTGTTGAGGTGTCCGGTGAAGGAGTGGACAGACGCCCTTGCTGACTGTGGCTTCTGTGCTCACAGACCACAGTGGCCCACTGCATCTCGGTGAGCCAGGACTACATCTTCTGCGGCTGTGCTGACGGCACCGTGTGCCTTTTCAACCCCTTCAACCTGCACTTCCTCAGCACGCTGCCCCGGCCCCATGCCCTGGGGACAGACATTGCCAGCATCACAGAGGCCAGGTGAGCGGTGTGGGTGGGCCCCTGAGTCCTGTCAGAGCCCCACTCTGTGCCAGGCCGTCCCTGGCATGCTGCAAGGAGAGGAGGGCACACATAGACCTCTGGGAAGACCCTTGCAGTCAAGCACAGGTGGGTCTTTTAGCATTTGTTGCTCACTGTGGGCAACCGTGGTAATCTGAGTCTGCAGTGTGGTAATGCATTGTCCTGTAAACACCACAGCTAGGACAGACGGGCAGTTCCTTAGGGTTTCTGAGAGAGGCTGGAAACCTGACGGAGCAGGCCTTTCTCCCTCAGGGTGGTCCTGGGTAGCAGCTAAGGTAGGAGGGTCTTATTGTAGCCTCGGGCCTTGGGTTGGGTGATTGCAGGAAGTGAAGTTTTGCTCTGGTTTCAGTGCTGTCAGGAAGCGGGGCAGTTCTGCAGTTGGGTATATTAATTTCTCATTCAGGGAAGGAGTGGGCTAAATCTGCAAATGGCAGGAAATGACATATGACCATGACTGGTTTGCACAGTGCCCTTCCTTTTCCTCTGACGTGAGTCTAGAAGGGCCTGACATCTGCTTGGCTGCATCACGGCCACACACTGTCCCCGCCTGATGTTGGGGGCTATGAAATAGCTTGTGTTCTTTTGCAGAGCCCCATGGCAAGGAATGCCAGGCCAGCCGCTGCGCGTTCTTTCTCCAGTGACTGCTGGCCAACCTGCTGCTCCTCCCTTTAGTGCCCCTTTTCATTAGCGCTAACTCACCAGTTTGCCCTGTCTGCCCTGGACACCCTGACCCCCTCTTTCCTCAGTCGCCTTTTCGCTGGAGTGGCCAATGCGAAGTATCGGGACACCATCACCTTGACCTTTGATCCTGCAAATCCGTGGCTGTCTTGTGTGTACAATGACCATAGTACTTATGTCTGGGGTGTGAAGGGCCCCAAGAAAGTGGGCAAGGTGTATTCAGCTCTGTATCATTCCTCCTGCGTCTGGAGTGTAGAGGTACGTGGGCCAGGTCTGCTGAGACTGACCGTGTTTCCTGGCCTACCATTAGGAGCTGGGGTTCCTCAAGTGTGGAATTTGTTTCCTCCAGCACCCTTGCTCCCCAAGCTGTGCCCCTGGGTCCCTTCGTATCTGTTAATTGGCTCTGAGGATGGGAGGGGATTTTAGTGCTGACTCATCTCAGACGTTTTTCAGTATGCCCCTGTGCAGTCTTAGCTTGGCCTCTTTGGACATGTTCCTGAACTTGACCAAACCTTAGTTTCTGCAATTGTGAAATGACATACCTGATGCATTTGATTTTTACGAACAGGAGACAATGTAAGTGGGAGATTTAGAATGCCTAGTACTTACTAGGTGCTTGGTTAATGTATATTCCTTTACTTGTTAAAGACAAGAGCTAATCATTATGACTTGCTTGCTATGGGACAAGCCGTTGCCTCCAGGGGACAGGATGGGGGAACTTTAGGCCCCCAAGGACAGAGGTTCAGGAGGGTTTAGCTGAAAAGGGTTGGGGACAAAATTTATTATCTCCAAGGGAAAGATACTAACTTGACAATGAAGAAACGGCAAAACCCACCCTTAGCCAAGTCATTAAGGTTAACATCCCGTGGCAGCAGCATGAATCTGGTGAGAGGGTACACTGAGAGGTTTCAAAATGTTCCCAGAAAATGTTATGACTCTTAAGAACTCCCAATAAAATGTTGAACAACAACAACCAACGTTGATGGAAAGTTTCTTTTAGTTCTGTTTTTCCATGCAGCCTCCTCCTAGCATTGTGTCTGGTATTCTTGACCCAAATGTATAAGGAACTTAGGATAGTCATGAGGAAACATCAGGCAACCTTCATTTGAGGTACACCTGCCAGAGTAACTTATCACACTCTCCCAGGTGTCAGGGTAGGAAAGACAAGCAAAGACTGAAAGCCGTTCTAGACTGGGACAGATGACACCCATGTGCCGTGGGGGCTCCTGGGATCCTGGAGCAGAAGAAGTACATTCGTGGGATAAACAAACAAACTCATTGGCATTGGGTTGATTCCAACTCAGAGCAACCCCCGCTGGTGACATTTAAATAAAGTCTAATAATGTTGTACCAGTGTGACCTCCGTGGTCCTTATCACTGTGTACTGTAGTGCATAAAACATTAATACGAAGGGAGACCAGGTGAGAGAGTTGAATGTGACATATCTTGACTCATTTTTCTAAAGGTTCAACCCAAAAGGTAAAGTAAAACAGCTCTTGATGGAGAGGAAAAGGTGGAAGGGGGTGGGTGATGATTCTTTCCCCCCGCTGCCTGGCACTGAACGGCCTCTCCTCTCTTCTCATTTTGCAGGGTCCACGAATTGCAGTTCCTGAGTGAAATGCTGAAGGTGGAGGCCCATGAGTCAGAGATTCTGTGCCTGGAGTACTCGAAGCCAGACACAGGTACCTGGCCCTGGCCTGGAATGGCCTTGAGTGAGCCCCTCCAGTCTGGCCAGAGCCACTGATACTTGTCCTGCCTCTTGACTATGGGGCTGATCGTTCTTTTGGCTACCAAAAGAGTTAGTGATCCTTCTTGATGTCTCTGAAGGCTTCTTGTTGTTTCTGAAGGCTTTGGGGAGGACTGCATCTCAACTCTGCCCGACTCCATGGCTCATGTGGCTTAAGGATGTGGGGCTCAGTTTCTCTGGGTGCTCTTTGCTGGGCACTCATGTTGGGCTGCGATCCACAAGCTCAGCAGTTTGAAACTACCAGCCGCTCTGCAGGAGAAAGGTGGGCCTTTCTACTCCTGTAAACAGTTACAGTCTCAGAAGCCCATAGGGGGTATTCACTATGAGTCAGCATTAACTTGATAGCAGCAGATTTGATTTTTGTAAAGTCTTTTTAAAGCCAACCAAAAGCTGAATCAGTGAAGAAGATCTGCTTTAGACATTGTGCTCTTTTAAAGAATAATCTGTCTGTGATCAGATTGACACAGGAACTTGGAAGGTTAGGTGAAAAGTTTAAGGGTGTGTGGAAATTTGGAATTGGAAAAGGACAGTGAGAATGGCTACATAATTTCAGAAATATAATGAATGTTAGCAAATTGTACATGTAGAAATGATCGAATTGGTATATATTTTTGTGTGCATTGTTTTAGATCAGGGAGAAGACTCGAAGTTCAAATATAATTTACAGAGACCCCCCCTTGTTAAATCTTGAATGGGACAAAGTCCAGAAAAAACAAATCATCTGGTTGAGGGAGACCGTAAGCATGAGGCCATAATGGGGACTGAAGGATTCACAACAGCTCGGTCACATGGAAAACAAAGGAAGCCCCTTTAAAAGTCAAGTTCCCAGCAGATCAGACCATCACAGTTGGAAATGTGACTACAGAAATGGGAAAGGGACCATGATTGGAGTAAATACATTATTGCAGATTAGAAAAGTTTACAGGACTGGTTCAGGGCCCTCCAACCATCTTGGTCAGGGCATGAACGTGCAACCTCAGTACCCCAATTCCCATCAAGGGCATACTCAGGCAAGTTCTTGAGGGCTAGACTACTCCTCACCAGGCTGGCCAGAGGAGTGGGTGGAAGCAAACAAACTCTGCCTGAGGGCAAAGCATTTTACGTTGCTAGTTCAGAGTCATGGAGCTCTAGTGCCATAGAAGGTTATGGGTTGGGCGGTTAACCACAAGGTTTCACTCTTCAAAACCACCAGCCAGCTCCAGGGAAGAAAGATGAGGCTTTCTACTCCAATAAAAATATATAGTCTGGAGATAAAAAGCCCCAATGTAAGTTAACTGGGTTGATTCCTACTAGAGGGATAATGTGTGTGGGCCAGATGCTTGCAAGGTCCCTCAAGGCAATGCTGCCAGACTGCAGTCTCTGCTCCCTGCTGGTGGAGACAATGGATTGCTTTTCTCTAAAACTTGGAACCATTAGCTTGGTTCTAGTAGGTGGAGTTCACACCCTACTGATAATGGTTCATATGGAGATCCAGAAAACAGGTCAAAGTTAAGCTGCCATTCTAAATGTAGGATCCGCCCATTTTGTCACCTGTATACCCCCAATCCCTCCTCTTCCTATTGCATGTATGCCCCTAGACCACCCCTTCTCACCGCTGTATAACATAGTCCAAGTCCTTCCTGTGATGTATGTCTTTACCCTCCCGTTTCCAATTCCCCTTGTCCTCCTTCCCTTCCCCCTCTCTCCATGTGGACCACCAAGTGGGGCTGAGGTGAGCAATGCTACCATGATATGTGTGTGACTGCATTATTGTAATATCTCTTCTATCTCTCATGCTCCCAATGACTTTAATATTTATATCTCAACCCTTTATGTTTCCAGGGCTTTCAATGACATTAGGCATCTTTTCAATGTTTATGAATCATGCTTATGAACCTCTCTTCTGTTAGTTGTCTGTGTGTATGCATTGCCTGTATTAAAAACATATAGAACCGAGCAATTTGTCTGGAAAAATAATTTATAGAAACTTTATGTTAGATTGCCATGCGTTTTGCATAGCCAATTGTTCTTTTAAAACACTTTTCTTGTCATTGTGATACCATGCTAAAAGGTAAAAACATCTGTATATAGTCAAATAGCTTTATCTTTCCTTTAAAGACATGAACCTTCGTGTCTTGCTTAAAGTTTCCACCTCACTAAAGCTAAATTGCTACTCTCGAAAATAAATCCCGCTAAGTTTTTAATGCTTTGAATATTTTATCGCTCTAATCCTCCTGGAGTTTATTTTTGAATGTAGTATGCTCCTTCCTTTGATTTCTTGTAAATTCAGCCAATTCAACCACTCATTAACCAAAGTATTCCTTTACCACTGGATTGTTTTGCCACCTTTGCTTTGCATAGCATATAGTTCTAAATTATATCCCAGACTACTGAATTATTTGCCAGAGTGGCTTTACTAATTGTACACTGGCATCACAACACGCGGGAGCTTCGGAAAGATCGTGGGAGAAAGGAATGAAAAGAGAAGATAATTTCCCACGAATTTTTGAAGCTTCCTCGTACAGGTGCTTTACAGTAAGTCGACATTAGGGTTTATAATCAATAAAAAATTCAACTGTGATCCAAGAATGAGGGGCGTGACATTTCCTGGTTGAGACAAAAGCGAACAGGCGAGCAGAATACGAAAAGAATTGGTTAACCGATGAAACTGCAGCCAAGTGTTAGCTGTTATCACAAAAATGAACACACAGAATATTCTTGAACTTGGAAGTGGGAACTTCAGCCTTTCAACGGCCATCGACGGTGCGGGGCAACATCCCCGCACTCCTACGCTCAGGAAGGGGGTTCTGGGGTCTGCGGCGCCGCGGGGCACAAGTGGGGCGAAGGGCTGCGAGGGAACACCGAGGCAGAGGGGTCCCCGCGAGGCGGCTGCGGGCCGCTCCAGAAGGCAGGGGTCCGGGGGCTCTGCGGTCCCTCAGGACCCTCCAGGAGAGGCTCCAGAAAGGCAGCTGGAGGCCCCGGCCGGCCGTGCAGCTCGCTGGGAGGCGCGGGCGCACGTGCTCCGCCGGTCCGGGCGGCGGGGGCGGCTGAACGGGCCCTGGCCGTGGGCGGCGGGCGGCGGGCGGCGGGCGGGCGCAGTGCGGCGCCGGGCAGGCGGGAGGTGACCGCGCGGGGCGGTCGCGGCGGCTGGGGCTACTGACGGCACACGGATCCGGAGCGCACTGCGCGGGGCGGGGCGCCGCGCAGGTGAGAGCGGCAGCGGACCCGGATGCGGCGCGGCTGAGGGCGGCCGAGGGCGGGGGGTCGCGGCGGCTAGCTCTTGGAGATCCCGGCCGGAGGCTCCGGCGCCGGTGCTGCGCTTCCTGCCGGCTCGAAGAACGAGCCCGAGCCTGGCCGCCCTCGGGATGCCTTGCTGAGGCTCCGCCGGACGTCCCCAACAGGGGGGGGGGCGGGGCGGGGCGCGTTCGGGCGCCTCCTGAGGGCGCCTCAGCGGAGAGCGGCGTTGGCGCCGTGGAGTCTACGCTCCACGCGGGCGGCCCAACCCGCCTGCCACTCAGGTGTCTTTTTGCACGGAAGTGAGTTTTAGGAGCGGGAAACCTGTGGTGGGCGTGACTGACGTGTTTTTAAATCATTTTCTATACATTTAAAGCTGTAAAGGCAAAACTTCATGATCCAATTAATATAGCCAAAAATTCAGGCTTGATAGAAACATTTAGAATCCAGGCACTGGGGGTAAAGTCCCCTTATTCCCATCTGTTATTGGAGGAAGGTATGAGAGAGATTGGATGCTGCGGTGGGAAGAAATAGAGCCAAATAGGAATGTCTGCTTCTATAGGGAGAATGTATCAGCCATGCGCTCACTTTAAGGCAGCACAGCTTTAAGGGAGAATCTGTGGAAATGATAGATTACCGCAGGAACATGAACTTGGAGTATATCTCCAACTAACAGAGTGGTGGTCTTCCAGCCATGGAACATTAGTCTCCCAGATTCCCTCTGTACCAGTCAGGGAATAAGTCCCAGTATTATTTCCCTTGGTGCTAGTATCCCACATTTCCCCTCTCTGCATTATGTTTAAGATTCAATAGTGTCACGGAGGCAACATGGTCTCTTTTCATATCTATTAGCTTCCTATAGAAGTGACATGAGACTGCAAGCATCACAATTATGATAAAAAACACAGTCAGACTGGAACTTAAGCTATGTGAAGTACTTTGCCCCCAAGCTCGCGGGTCCAACCCTTCCATGCTACTCATCAATTGCTTAATCACATCAGAGCCAGGAGAAGCCTCAAGCTTGTCTTTGAATGTATAGAAAATATCCTTTTTAAGCTGATCAATATCTAATGAAATGTTTCCCTTAAACCCTTGCAAATGTTTCCTAATCAAATTCCAATCATGCAATGTCTTATTATAAGGATAAGTGGTTATACAGAAATCAGTTACATTCCAATCACATTATAGCATTGACAAATTCAAAATCTTGACCTTTCAGCAAAGCAGTCTGCAGTAATATTCCAGTCACATTGTATAAAATGTTCAGTTATGATAGCATCCCAGAGTGTCTCTTAGACAGCGTCAGCAATGGAAGAAATACCTCAGCAGTCAGCAATCGCCATTCTCAGGAATCTTCGAGGTCTTCTTGACGTTTTGAATAACTTCAATAACAGTGACCCGCTTTCTTCTGGGCCTTGCTGGCTGAAGAGAAATCCACCTATCTCCTTTACCTGTGAAAATATAAAGAAATAGCCCCTCTCTTTGGGGTATCATTAACCTGAAAAAAGGATTTATGATTAATATTGGTTGGCCTCTCCATCTCTTCCTTGTCCATCTTTCTCCAAAGGTGGTTGCGTCCTTTTAAAGGGAGTCCATCAGTTTTATTCTGTAAAAAACATACATGCATAGCCTTTTCTCCAGGTGAATGGACCTGGATCCCAAACACAGTTTCCATCATCCTCAGATTTCTTAGGATCAATTTTCTCTGTAGAATTGAAAACGTGTTTATCTTCCCTAATTTTATTACAAGCTTTTAGTAAGGAGAAAAAATTTTTAGTTAAAATGAGTAAATGAACTTTGTCACACATAAGATTCCTCTTCTCCTCCTTCTGTTTTAACAATTTAAATAGTAAAGCATTGCTAGATCTTGAACCAGTAAAAGTACTAGTTAGATAACCTTCATTGTTATGTAAATACTGGCTCCCATCCCTCAGAGAATTAAGAGAGCTAACTAATTGGGAGAACTTCTTATCATACTTTGAAAGACTGAAAAAATTCTTAATAAATTTGTTCAGCTGATCTTGAAGTAACTTACCAAGCAGACATTTTTTCTCCAGGCTTACCAATAAGGTTATAGGCTCAATTGAGCCGTTTTGCCTTTCAGGCTTCTCACACTGTATGATTTTACCTTGCAATAATCTGTCTTGGTTAACTTCACTCATTCCCTCTATGCTGGCTTTAGGGGAAGTTAATGGGAGGGCCTTAGGCCCCCCTGAATGCCCTAAGGAAATGACCCGGCATCCACAGTTAACAAACCTTTTTCCTTCCATTTCTAATTCCATGTGGGGGCGCTGTTTCTCCACAACAGCAGTCCAGAAGACTGCTTGATTTATAGGGTGGTCAAACTTCTCAAGTACTCTTTCCTGATAGGTATAAATTTTTACTCTAGAAATGCAAGGAAGGGAAAATTGGCTTAAGCGATCCTACATTTTTACAAACCATGGTATATCAGAACTCATTACTGCCTTAATTTCTTCTTCACAATCCTGACCAATAACTCCAGCAACACCTTGAGAATTTATGTTGGACTTTCTTTTTTTTTTGGACTTTCTTAATAAACTTCCTATAGTTCTTTTAGGTAGTGGACCCCAATTACTGCTCTTCGTTTCTGATTCAATCACAGTTTTGGGCTTTTTCTTACAACTCTTATCAACTCCAGTATCAATTTTAATTTCTTGAGTACTAAGGTTAAATCTTCCTGATAGAAACTGTATTAATCTTTCAATAAGAGGTCCCTGCTTTTGAGGATCAAGCTCCTGTGAAGGCTTCTGAGCCATCTCTTGGTTATTCAAACCAACTGCAGTGAGAACAGAGACTAGGTTTTTGCCTCTTTGGCTAGGTCTGTTCTCCTGCTGTGAGGCTGCTAGATAAAGGCGATTTCTCTCAAAGATCTTCTTTGCTCCAGTAGGCAGACACCTTGCCTACCACGCTCTGCTATGAGGGCTCTGCATCAAGCTTCTTCCACTATTTTCCCGCCAGGAAGTCTTTGCTAATGGCGACCCTTCACTGTTGATTTTTGAACGACATTGGCTCACCCAATGAGTTCCCTTCCTACAATGGAGGCAGAGTTCAGGTTCGTTTAAACCCGATCTCCATGGTCCTGGCCCATGCTCTGACATTGGCCGCAGCCTGCTCTGCCTACACTCTTTTGAAGATGACTTGTCTTCCCACAACTAAAGCACTTTCTTCCAGGTCTGATATAGTTTGCCAATGAAGCTGCCATGAGGTCTGCCTTGTATTCCTCTGCCTCTACATTCCTGCATATCCTAAAATAACCCAGCAGAGTGCCCTGTTCGCTGTAGGGATGCAAGGCATTTTTACAGTGCTTATTAGAGAAATCATAAGATAGCTTGTGCACTAGGTCTCTTACTGCCTGAACATTCTTCACACATTTGGAAATAGCATCTTCCAGTCGGGACACAAAGTCAGCGTAACGCTCATCATTCTGTTGTCTTATAGCCCTGTAACGCGGCGTTCTCTCTTCTGATGGAATTATCGTTTCCCAGGCCCTTAAGCAAACCTCATGTATCTGTCCTATTGTCTGTTCAGTAAACTGTAGTTGAGACTCAACTGTAATATAATTTGCATCCCCTAGCAATTGATGAATTCCTATATCTATCCCATCCTCAGCATTCTTCCCAGCTCTTGCAAGGGCTGCTTCCTTCCATAGCATTTGATATCACAAACATTCTGAGAGTAAAGACAAATTCTCACTAAAGCTTTCCAATCTGTAGGGGTCCAGCTGTCAGACTCTGCTAGAGCCCTTATCATGCTAATTACAAAATGTGAGTCTGGGCCGCAGTCATTGATTGCCTGCTTGAGATCTTTTAGCAACTTAAAAGGCAAAGGCACTGTGAATTCCTTTTGGTTCTAACAGGATAAGACATCTTGCCTTCTAAATCTTCTTCTGCAATCCCTCTTCCTACTCTGGAGAGTAAAGGTGCTTTCCTATACTTTGCTTCTTTACGTCTATTCTCTGAGCTACTCTTTTCAATCTGGATATCTTGGAGTTCCACTTCCTGAACTTCACCTTCTGTGCTAGCTCTCCTAGTTTGCATTTCTTTGGAGCTAATCTCTCTACCTTCAGGGCTGGCTTGCTTGATTGTTTTACAATCTCTGGCCTTTCTTACACTAAATTCCAGCAGGAGAGCAGTTGCTTTTACTATGTCCCCTTCTGACTCAGGCTCATTCTTTTAGCTCTGCCTAAAATCTTCTCATCTGCCTGAAACCCGTTCTCACTGCTTCTCATCTGATTTAAATTTGGGCATCTTAGACGTTGCCTGTTCTGCTTCTTGGCTTTCTCTACCTTTGAAAGCAAGGGAGCTTCCTGGGATTGTTTAATAGCCATGCTTTGGATCTTGCAATCCACTGCCTCTAGTACTGTATCACCTTTAAACCTTCGGAGTCTGCAGTCTCGCGAGAGCATACAGGCTTTGGCAATGAGGTTCTGTTCTAGAATTGGAGGCTTTAGATAACAAACCAATCCCTGCCTTTTCAGTTTTTCCTAAAGTTTCTTAACCTAAATCATGCTTATTCACAGACACTTTAGCTTGCTTTTCTAGATTTGAATAGACACAAGACTTCTCACTAGACTGTTCATCCTTATTCTCTTCCTCCTGCAAAAGTTTTAAAACCATCTTAACTTGTACCCACAGAGACCACTTCTCCATAGGGATACTCTCCCCATCTCTGTGCTTCCTTTAAGTTGACAATGACCTCCTCCCAGGTCTCTAAATCAAAAGTTCCTTCCTCTGAGAACCATGAATTATACCTTTTTACTACTTTTAGAAAACATTGTATCTTTTTCTTCGTTACTTTTACACCTTGTCTTTTCAGTAAGTAGAGAGCATGGTACCATAAGTTTCAGGTTTACTTTTACCTTGCTCCCATTATCCTCTTTAAAATTCTAATTCACTATTTCCACTACTTCTCTGTCAATCCCCACACCGGATCCTCACTTCGCACAATTTTCAAATTCACTCTACGTACCAATGGGGCCATATAATTGTTATATGGGATATAACTCATATTGTCCCACGTTGTGCGCCATTTGTCTGGGGAAGCCCGCCTTGTGCTGGGGCTCCAGCCTCCAGCCCGGTCCTTGAGCCTCCTGCCTGGTCTCCATCCCACCTCCCTTCGTCCACACTGAGCGTGGACCTGGCTGGTAAGATCATGGCCATCCAGGAGGTGAGCATGCTACCATGAATTGTGTCTGACTGCATTATTGTAATGTCTCTTCTATCGCTCATGCTCCCGGTGACTTTAATATAATATTTATATATCTCAACCATACAATTGTGCTTATTGAACCCAAGATTACTGGTGGGGGGCTGGCACCCCAACTCATACCACAGTACATACCATTTGTCTAGTTCTTCAATGCTTCCTCTCCCGCTCACTCCCTCCAACTATCATGACCTCAGCTCTACCTTACAAAGCCGGCTAGACCAGAGCATGTACACTGGTACAGATAAGAACTCTCAACACACAGAATCCAGGACAGATAAACCCTTCAGGAACAGTAATGGAAGTAGTGATAACATGAGGGTAGGGATGAGATGGAGGGAACTGATAGCAATGATTGATGTATTAACACTCACACCCCAGGGGGACAAGCAACAGAAATATTGGTGAAGTGAGACCTTGGACATTGTAAAATATGAAAGTATAATTTATCAAGGTTTCATGAGGGTGGGAGAGTGGGAGAGAAGGGGGGAAAAGGAGCTGATACCAAGGGGTCAAGTATAAAGAAAATGATGATGGTACCGTAGGTACAAATGTGCTTGATACAATTGATGTATGCATTGTTATAAGTGGTGTAAGAGCCCCCGATAAAATGACTTAATTTTTTAAAAGTGTTTAGGTAGATCTTGATGGAGGATAGATTGAGAAACAATAGTTTCAGAATTTGATAATTTTGCTTAATAATCAAACTGAAAACTCACTGCCATTGCATCTTTTGTGACTCACAGCAACCCTGACTTTCAGCAACCCTATTGGACAGGGTAGAGCAGCCCCTGTGAGTTTCTGAGACTGCAACTCTTTACAGGGGTAGAAAGCCCTAACGTTTCTCTCTCAGAGCGGGTGGTGGTTTTGAACTATGTGGGTAGCAGCCCAAGTGAAAACCACTATGCCACCAGGGCTCCCTGTGCCACATAGCGGGAGCTGTTGTTTTCCCAAACATTCACTTGGCTATTTCTTTTATAAGAAGCCAAGTAATTTGGCAGCTTATTTCTGTTCCAGTTTTCTTATATAGAAAATGTGGTGACAGTGTGAACCTGTTTGTTGTAGTTTATGTGAACATAATTGAGTGATCTAGACCAAGTGAGCTAGACCAAGTGAGCTGACTGGTCAAAAATCAGACCTGTGGATTGCCAAATTGGTTCTGCTGAGATTGGGGCTTTCCTGGATCCACAGGCTTCCTCCAAGCTGTGTCCGAGAAGCTCTGCATTTTAGAGCTACATTTTATAGTTGAAAGAGAGGCCTAAGGAGGGAGGGAGTCCTTAAGCTCTAAGACCTTAATGCTGTCATTGCTGTCCTCTTTTAGTGTACCTGCAGTTTCCACACTGCAGTGGGAACCATTGAAACAGCTATTCTCATTCTCTGAGATGGTGTGCCACCCCACTCCATACCACCACCACCTCATCCCTTTCTCTTATTGTAGAGATAATGCCCCTTCCATATGTATCTCAGATATTCAATTAATGAAGAAAGACAAAAGTAGGAGAAATGATTTAGATGAAGGAGACCATAAGCATGAGGCCATAATGGGGTCCAAAGGTTGTGTGGCCATGTCACTAATTATAGAAATGGATGAAATCTGCCACAAAAATGTGATTGGAGGCAGAGCAATTCATCACTCTCTCAGGCAGGACTACATAAGTGAGAATGGGGCCATTATGGAGACATGGAGACGATCACAGATTAGAAAGGCTTACTGGATTTGTTCTGGGGCCTTCCGACCACTATAACTCATGACCATAGGGTCTTAGACTTTCCCAATTTCCATTGAGGACCTTCCCAGGGAAGTCCCAGAGGGCAGATTGCTCCTCTCTGCTCTGGCTAGTTGTTGTTGCGTGCCATTGAGGACACTTGGACTCGTCGTGACCTCACATACAACCGAATGAAACACTGTAGGGTCGTGCACCATCCTCACAATTGTTCCTGTGCCTGAACCACCGATGAAGCCACTGAGTCCATCCACTTCTTCGAGGACCTCCTCTGTTTCATGGCTTCTCCACTGTACCAAATAGGATGTCCTTCTCCAGGGACTGGTCTCTCCTGACAACATGTCCAAAGTATGTAAGATGGCGTCTTGCCATCCTTGCCTCTAAGCAGTACTCTGGCCTTATTTCTTCTGATACAGATTGGTCAGTCCTTCAGCAGTCCATGGTACTGTCAGTAGTCTTCTGGTGGACCACAATTCGATGCATCTGTTCTTCTACAGCCTTCCTTATTCAGTGTCTAACTTTCACATGCATATGATGCAATGGAAAATAGCATGGCTTAGGTCATGTGCACCTTAGTCCTCAGAGTAACATCATTGTTCTTCAACACTATAAAGAGGTTTTCTGCAGCAGATTTACCCATTACAATACATCTTTTGATCTCCTGACTGCTGTTTCTATGAACATTGATAGTGGATCTAAGCAAGACAAAATCCTTGACAACTGAAGCCCTTTTCTCTGTTTATCACCTATTGGTCCAGTTTTGGGGATTTTGGTCTTCCTTATATTGAATTGTAACCCATATTGAAGGCTGCAATCCTTGATCTTCAGCAAGTGGTTCAATTCCTCCTCACTTTCAGCAAACAAATGGTGTCATATATGCACACAAGCAGGCTCCCAAAAGTTAGTGGAACAAGGAATCAAAAGAGAATGGAATTTTTCAGGGACTTTTTGAAATACCAGTGTGTGTGTGTGTGTGTGTGTGTGTGTGTGTGTGTGTGTGTGTGTGTGAGAGAGAGAGAGAGAGAGAGAGAGAGAGAGAGAGAGAGAGAGGAGATGTGGGCATAAAACAAACATCAAGCAACATAAGGGAGAATGCTGTTGGCTGCTGTTGAACTGATTCCGGTGCGCATGCACAGTGACCTGCTGTGTGCACCATAGTGACCCCTCAGAAGCAGATCATCAAGCCTACCTTTCAACTGAAATTCTGAGAATTCACAATTTTCAGAAGTATGTGGATAACAGTGAAAGCCAAAATTCTATTTGCACAGTCCCCACGTGGATTAAGCTTCCAGTGAATTCCTTCAGACCATTGACCAGGGATGTGAACACTCTTGCCACCAGGCAGAGGGCATTGGAAAGTGGATTACCCCTTAGGCAGCCCATGGTGGGGCTTAGAGACTTGCCTAAGTGTATCCTTGAATCGAGGCTGCCATTCTGGGCTGCACGGTCATGAGTCATGCCCCCAAAGCCTTGGTTGTTTGGCCCTGGACCACTCTTGTAAACTGTCCTGTTTAACACAGGTCCCAATCCTTGTCCTATTCTTGCTTCTGTAGTCCCACCTGGAACTGTGATGTTGGGATCTGCCGCCATGTCCTTTCAAGTCTGTGAATCTCAGATAACCCTTACATATCAATAAGACCTCTTGCTAATAGTTTCCCTCCCCTCATCTCGATGGCATGTGTTGGCCCTTGGACTATCTAGGTTACCTAGCGGGCATTTGGATTATGTAGGCTCCCTAGCGGGAATTTGGACTATATAGATTACCTAGCGGGCAATTAGACTTTGTAGGTTATCTAGCGGGCACTTTGACTATCTAGGTTACCTAGCTAGCACTTGAACTATCTACGTTACCTAGCGGTTACTTGGAGTATGTTGGCTACCTACCGGGCTGTTGGACTATCTAGGTTACCTAGCCGGCACTTGGGCTATCTAGGTTAACTAACGGGCACTTGGACTATGTAGGTTCCCTAGCGGGCCCTTGGACTATGTAAGTTCCCTAGCGGGCACTTGGACTATGTGGGTTCCCTAGCGGGCATTAGGACTATCTGGGTTACCTAACGGGCACTTGGACTATGTAGGTTAACTAGCGGGCTTTGGACTATGTAGGTTACCTAGCGGACACTTGGACTATGTAGGTTCCCTATCGTTCACTTGGAGAATGTAGGTTAACTAAGGGGCACTAGGACAATGTAGGTTACCTAGCGGGCCTTGGGACTATCTAGGTTACCTAGGGGGAACTTGGACTATGTAGGTTTACTATTGGGCACTTGGACTATCTAGGTTACCTTAGCAGGCACTTGGACTATGTAGGTTAACTAGCGGGCACTTGGACTATCTAGGTTACCTAGCAGGCACTTGGACTATGTACGTTTCCTAGCGGGTACTTGGACTATCTATGTTAACTAGCGGGCACTTGGACTATGTAGATTCCCTATCGGGCACTTGGACTATGTAGGTAACCTAGTGGTCACTTGAACTGTCTAGGTTACCTAGCGGGCATTTGGACTATGTAGGTTAACTAGCGAGCTCTTGGACTATCTAGGTTAACTAGCGGGCACTTGGACTATTAGGGTCCCTAGCGGGCATTTGGACTATATCGGTTACCTAGCGGGCACTTGGACTATGTAGGTTAACTAGCGGACACTTTGACTATCTAGGTTAGCTAACGGGCAATTGGACTATCTAGGTTCCCTAGCGGGCACTTGGACTATGTAGGTTCCCTAGCGGGCACTTGGACTATTTAGGTTACCTAGCAGGCACTTTGACTATCTAGGTTAACTAACGGGCACTTGGACTATGGAAAGAAGTGCCTAATGGTCACCAGGACCCATGGTTAATCCAGGCGTGGTCATCTGATTCCAATCGATCAGACCTAGCTATAAATCACTTATATGTCTGGGTAATTAAAAGCAAATATAAATTTTCAAAAAAAATAACGTTGCATGGGATAGAAAGAGAATACATAACAACATCAGACATAAATATGCCTCAAGACAAACTCATTGTGCACATCCAGAATACATAATGGCTCTTGCTAAGATGCATTTCCCACTAGACCCTACCCCAAGCCAGTAAAAGCCAGAAACTCTACAGTAAACTGTGGATTGTACTACTCTGAAATGGGAGCTGTGTCTCTAGACCTAATTTGGGGCTGTTCGTGCTGAGGACTCACCAATACCTGCTGCAGTGACAACAGTCCAGGTGAGAATAAGGAAATCTGGATGACAGCCAGGATATAGGAGCACTGAGACCTCAAATTGCTTCTAGGCGAGCATGGCCTAATGGGCTTCCATTTATGCACCTCTGGCAGGAGGAGTTTGTTCTGGAAAGTAATGGTTTCTAAGGAAGTATTTCTTAAACTTTCACATGCATGCACTTACCCAGGTTCCTGGAAATCGGGCTGGGGGGCAGATTCTGATTTTGTGGGTTCAGGGTGGGGGGTCTAGGATCCAGCAGTTCTAGAGGCCCTGGTACTCTTGGGCTGTTAACCACAAGGACAGTAGTCCTAAACCACCAGCCACTCCTTGGGAGAAATATGAGGCTGTAGACTCCGGGCAAGAGTGACAGTCTGGGAAACCCACAAGGGCAGTTCTACCCTGTCCTGTAGGGTCACTATGAGTCAGCATCAACTCGATGGCCTTAGCATGGGAGAAGCTAATGCTGATGTTGCTGGTTCCTTGACCTATCATACTTTGAGTGGCAAAGTCCCAAGGGCCTTCCCGGATGTGATGGCCAAAAGCAGTAGTGTTCACCCTTGGTCATACTTTGGAATCCCTTAGGAGCTTTCAAGCCTCCCATTGGCCTGGCGCCATCCCAGACCAATGAAGCAAGACTTAGTGGAAGCAGGATTCAGGTCACGGTCAGTGAGAAAGCCCCCTTGGCAATGCCAACGTACAGCCAGTGCAGAGTCGAACTGGTCGACGACTCCACATGACTCCATATACTTTGGTGAAGCCAGCTGTTTGGGCAAGGTTTTCAGAGTTACCACCCATGTAGACTTGTTGGTGATAGTGCATTAAATAGAGCACATGCAGTGCATTGCATGAGTGTCCTATGTCATGCAACCACACCAGGGGTATGTTGAGCCAATTTCTCTGGGAGACCAAGGGTGTTGGCTCCATCCTGAACGTTGGCAGGGTAATGGACTGACACAGAGGAAACTCATTCTCTTTGTGGTGGTGCACTAATGGGTTCTTCACAGAAGGCCAAGTCCATGGCTGCAGATGCTCACGGGGCTGAGGGAGCAGGTCAAATCCTAAGTCCGAGGTGGGTGTTTGCATATTTACATGCCCTCACTGCCATCAAGTCCATTCCAACTCACAGGCCCATGGGACTGAGTAAAATGGCCCCCGTGGGTTTCTGAGACTGTGATTCTTTAGAGGAGTAGAAAATCTCCTCTTTCTCCAGAGGAGCGGTTGGTCATTCAAACTGCTGACCTTGAGATTAACAGTCCAACTCCTGACCACTCTTGCCGTCAGAATTCTATTTATTTACACAAGTATATATATATATATCCTTTCCCAAAAGAACTCCACATTTTCAAATCATTCTTGACACTCATGGCCTTTTTTCCTTTATAGCCATGCCTTTGGTTGAAACACAGATATAAGAGAAATATTTATCTACTTATAGGGGTACCAAAGTAGCTTTGGTGGCATAGTGTTTGCATGTTGGGCTGCTAACACCAAAGTCAGCACTTTGAAACCACCAGCCACTCCGTGGGAAGAAGAGTCTGTCTACTCCTATAAAGAGTTACAGTCTCAGAAACTCACAGGGACAGATCTACTCTGCCTCATAGGGTCACTATGAGTCAGCATCACCTCCCTGTCAGTGAGGTAGATTTTGGTTTCATAGAGAAACAAGTCAGTCCTGAGCTGCTAAAGACAAGGTTGGCAGTTTGAACCCACCAGCTGCAGAGAAAGAGGAGGCTTTCTATTCCCATAAGGAGCTACAGTTTCAGAAATACCCACAGGGGAAATTTTAACCTCTCCTGTAGGATCAATATGAGTCAGAATCGACTTATCGGTGGTGAGCAAGTGGAGGGGACCCTAAACAGGTTCCGGTGGACCTTAAGAGTTCTACTAATTGTGCATGCTCTGTAAAATGTAAACCAAGATTTTACTTTTGCAAACATTATTTTTTCTAAACACGTCTAACTGTGAAACTATACTCGCATGCGGGTCTTTGAACCTGGTCAGTGGTCTGGGGAAGTGAAGGGGCCTGACATCCTTTGTTGTTGTTAGTGCTGTCCAGTCATTCTGACATCACAGGGACCTTCTTTGCAACACAAGGCAGCACTGCCCGGTCCTTTGCCAGCCTCAGGGGTAGTATGTTAGAGCCCATGGTTTCAGCTACCGTGTCCTCCAGTTCACCAAGGAGTTTCCTCTTTGTGCTGCTTACTAAACCCGTTTCTAAGGAGTCCATTCCAACTCATGGTGATGCCGTGTGGGTCAGCACCACGGGACCCCACATAATGCCTTATACCATATATATATATGCAAAATATTATGATATATATATATATATATATATTGCATAATGCCTTATACCTGGTCCCTTTGGCACCTTGTGATCGCATAGGCTGGTGTGCTTATTCCATGTGGGCTTTTTTGCTTCTGAGCCAGATGGCCGTTTGCTCACCTTCAAGCCTTTAAGACCCCAGACACTATCTCTTTTGATAGCCTCTGACCTTTACTTCGGGGTCTTCGGTCCCTGCAGAGTGGACACATGCCTGCTGTGCGGGTATGGGACGTGTCGGAGCGCAGCCTGGTGGCGGAGCTTCAGGAGCATAAGTATGGCATGGCATGTGTGGCCTTCTCATCCAGTGCCAAGTACATTGTCTCAGTGGGCTACCAGCATGACATGATCGTCAATGTCTGGGCCTGGAAGGTGAGTGGGCTGCTGGCCTCAGGACAGGCGGGGCCGGGAGGGGAGCCAAGAAACTGCTGACCGGTGGCCTTTACTTCCGCCTGCTGGCCTCAGTCCCTTTCTAGAGAACTCTGAGCAGAAAGGAGCAACTGGGTATCTAGGATGCTGAAGAAGGGGCAGAAGGAGAGGTCAAGTTCACAGCTTGTCTAACCTTCAGTGTGTAAGTTTCTTTTCCCTCAGCTCCTAGAAGCAGAGCCTTGATTTCCCTTGACTTTCTCTCCAGAAAAACATTGTAGTGGCTTCCAACAAGGTGTCCAGTCAGGTGACAGCAGTATCCTTCTCTGAGGACTGCAGCTACTTTGTCACTGCAGGCAACCGGCACATCAAGTTCTGGTACCTCGATGACAGCAAGACCTCAAAGGTGAGGCAGCAAGTAGCCACTAGGGTGGGGTCTGCCCAGATATGTTCCACCTGCGCCCCCTTCTGCATGCTCAAAAGCCCCTTGGAAGTCTCAGCTGGGCCAGGTGCTATGTCAATATGCAAGGGAAGCCTTCTCCCTCCCTCCCCAGGGCCTGCTTTCCAGGGGGTAGCCTGCAGGGTGTGTGGGTGGCACCTGTGGTGGGTCTCCACAGGTGAATGCCACTGTACCCCTGCTGGGCCGCTCCGGGCTGCTGGGGGAACCTGCGGAACAACCTGTTCACTGATGTAGCCTGTGGCCGCGGGAAGAAGACTGACAGCACCTTCTGTATCACATCCTCAGGGCAGCTGTGCGAGTTCAGTGACCCGGAGACTGTTGGACAAGTGGGTGGAGCTGAGTGTAAGTGAATGCTTTGTCGGCACCCTCCCGTCTGTCACCTCCGGGCTCCAGGGCACCTGAGTCTGCATGCACGCTGGGGGAGGCCCCAGGCGGAGGAAGGTGTTTGGGAACCTCTCTGCTTGCTCGCCCTCTCTGTCTCTGCCTCTTCCTCTGCTTTCCTCTTCTGCTCAGCACACAGACAGCATCACAGTAAGTGTGCTGGCCCTGTCCGCTGCCTCTGCTGCCTTTCTCTGGGCCGGCCTTTTCTGGGTGTGTCTTTGCCCAAACCTCAGGTGCCTTATAAGGAAGGCTTGCTGACTCCTTCCCCCTAATTGCACGGGGCTGTGGGCCCTCTGGCCAGCTGCTGTTAGAGGGAGGGGCATTGAGGGGCTCTGCCCAGGGCAGCTGGCCTGCCTTGCGCTTGTCCTTGCCTCTTGGCTCATGGCTGTTGAGGTGTCCGGTGAAGGAGTGGACAGACGCCCTTGCTGACTGTGGCTTCTGTGCTCACAGACCACAGTGGCCCACTGCATCTCGGTGAGCCAGGACTACATCTTCTGCGGCTGTGCTGACGGCACCGTGTGCCTTTTCAACCCCTTCAACCTGCACTTCCTCAGCACGCTGCCCCGGCCCCATGCCCTGGGGACAGACATTGCCAGCATCACAGAGGCCAGGTGAGCGGTGTGGGTGGGCCCCTGAGTCCTGTCAGAGCCCCACTCTGTGCCAGGCCGTCCCTGGCATGCTGCAAGGAGAGGAGGGCACACATAGACCTCTGGGAAGACCCTTGCAGTCAAGCACAGGTGGGTCTTTTAGCATTTGTTGCTCACTGTGGGCAACCGTGGTAATCTGAGTCTGCAGTGTGGTAATGCATTGTCCTGTAAACACCACAGCTAGGACAGACGGGCAGTTCCTTAGGGTTTCTGAGAGAGGCTGGAAACCTGACGGAGCAGGCCTTTCTCCCTCAGGGTGGTCCTGGGTAGCAGCTAAGGTAGGAGGGTCTTATTGTAGCCTCGGGCCTTGGGTTGGGTGATTGCAGGAAGTGAAGTTTTGCTCTGGTTTCAGTGCTGTCAGGAAGCGGGGCAGTTCTGCAGTTGGGTATATTAATTTCTCATTCAGGGAAGGAGTGGGCTAAATCTGCAAATGGCAGGAAATGATATATGACCATGACTGGTTTGCACAGTGCCCTTCCTTTTCCTCTGACGTGAGTCTAGAAGGGCCTGACATCTGCTTGGCTGCATCACGGCCACACACTGTCCCCGCCTGATGTTGGGGGCTATGAAATAGCTTGTGTTCTTTTGCAGAGCCCCATGGCAAGGAATGCCAGGCCAGCCGCTGCGCGTTCTTTCTCCAGTGACTGCTGGCCAACCTGCTGCTCCTCCCTTTAGTGCCCCTTTTCATTAGCGCTAACTCACCAGTTTGCCCTGTCTGCCCTGGACACCCTGACCCCCTCTTTCCTCAGTCGCCTTTTCGCTGGAGTGGCCAATGCGAAGTATCGGGACACCATCACCTTGACCTTTGATCCTGCAAATCCGTGGCTGTCTTGTGTGTACAATGACCATAGTACTTATGTCTGGGGTGTGAAGGGCCCCAAGAAAGTGGGCAAGGTGTATTCAGCTCTGTATCATTCCTCCTGCGTCTGGAGTGTAGAGGTACGTGGGCCAGGTCTGCTGAGACTGACCGTGTTTCCTGGCCTACCATTAGGAGCTGGGGTTCCTCAAGTGTGGAATTTGTTTCCTCCAGCACCCTTGCTCCCCAAGCTGTGCCCCTGGGTCCCTTCGTATCTGTTAATTGGCTCTGAGGATGGGAGGGGATTTTAGTGCTGACTCATCTCAGACGTTTTTCAGTATGCCCCTGTGCAGTCTTAGCTTGGCCTCTTTGGACATGTTCCTGAACTTGACCAAACCTTAGTTTCTGCAATTGTGAAATGACATACCTGATGCATTTGATTTTTACGAACAGGAGACAATGTAAGTGGGAGATTTAGAATGCCTAGTACTTACTAGGTGCTTGGTTAATGTATATTCCTTTACTTGTTAAAGACAAGAGCTAATCATTATGACTTGCTTGCTATGGGACAAGCCGTTGCCTCCAGGGGACAGGATGGGGGAACTTTAGGCCCCCAAGGACAGAGGTTCAGGAGGGTTTAGCTGAAAAGGGTTGGGGACAAAATTTATTATCTCCAAGGGAAAGATACTAACTTGACAATGAAGAAACGGCAAAACCCACCCTTAGCCAAGTCATTAAGGTTAACATCCCGTGGCAGCAGCATGAATCTGGTGAGAGGGTACACTGAGAGGTTTCAAAATGTTCCCAGAAAATGTTATGACTCTTAAGAACTCCCAATAAAATGTTGAACAACAACAACCAACGTTGATGGAAAGTTTCTTTTAGTTCTGTTTTTCCATGCAGCCTCCTCCTAGCATTGTGTCTGGTATTCTTGACCCAAATGTATAAGGAACTTAGGATAGTCATGAGGAAACATCAGGCAACCTTCATTTGAGGTACACCTGCCAGAGTAACTTATCACACTCTCCCAGGTGTCAGGGTAGGAAAGACAAGCAAAGACTGAAAGCCGTTCTAGACTGGGACAGATGACACCCATGTGCCGTGGGGGCTCCTGGGATCCTGGAGCAGAAGAAGTACATTCGTGGGATAAACAAACAAACTCATTGGCATTGGGTTGATTCCAACTCAGAGCAACCCCCGCTGGTGACATTTAAATAAAGTCTAATAATGTTGTACCAGTGTGACCTCCGTGGTCCTTATCACTGTGTACTGTAGTGCATAAAACATTAATACGAAGGGAGACCAGGTGAGAGAGTTGAATGTGACATATCTTGACTCATTTTTCTAAAGGTTCAACCCAAAAGGTAAAGTAAAACAGCTCTTGATGGAGAGGAAAAGGTGGAAGGGGGTGGGTGATGATTCTTTCCCCCCGCTGCCTGGCACTGAACGGCCTCTCCTCTCTTCTCATTTTGCAGGGTCCACGAATTGCAGTTCCTGAGTGAAATGCTGAAGGTGGAGGCCCATGAGTCAGAGATTCTGTGCCTGGAGTACTCGAAGCCAGACACAGGTACCTGGCCCTGGCCTGGAATGGCCTTGAGTGAGCCCCTCCAGTCTGGCCAGAGCCACTGATACTTGTCCTGCCTCTTGACTATGGGGCTGATCGTTCTTTTGGCTACCAAAAGAGTTAGTGATCCTTCTTGATGTCTCTGAAGGCTTCTTGTTGTTTCTGAAGGCTTTGGGGAGGACTGCATCTCAACTCTGCCCGACTCCATGGCTCATGTGGCTTAAGGATGTGGGGCTCAGTTTCTCTGGGTGCTCTTTGCTGGGCACTCATGTTGGGCTGCGATCCACAAGCTCAGCAGTTTGAAACTACCAGCCGCTCTGCAGGAGAAAGGTGGGCCTTTCTACTCCTGTAAACAGTTACAGTCTCAGAAGCCCATAGGGGGTATTCACTATGAGTCAGCATTAACTTGATAGCAGCAGATTTGATTTTTGTAAAGTCTTTTTAAAGCCAACCAAAAGCTGAATCAGTGAAGAAGATCTGCTTTAGACATTGTGCTCTTTTAAAGAATAATCTGTCTGTGATCAGATTGACACAGGAACTTGGAAGGTTAGGTGAAAAGTTTAAGGGTGTGTGGAAATTTGGAATTGGAAAAGGACAGTGAGAATGGCTACATAATTTCAGAAATATAATGAATGTTAGCAAATTGTACATGTAGAAATGATCGAATTGGTATATATTTTTGTGTGCATTGTTTTAGATCAGGGAGAAGACTCGAAGTTCAAATATAATTTACAGAGACCCCCCCTTGTTAAATCTTGAATGGGACAAAGTCCAGAAAAAACAAATCATCTGGTTGAGGGAGACCGTAAGCATGAGGCCATAATGGGGACTGAAGGATTCACAACAGCTCGGTCACATGGAAAACAAAGGAAGCCCCTTTAAAAGTCAAGTTCCCAGCAGATCAGACCATCACAGTTGGAAATGTGACTACAGAAATGGGAAAGGGACCATGATTGGAGTAAATACATTATTGCAGATTAGAAAAGTTTACAGGACTGGTTCAGGGCCCTCCAACCATCTTGGTCAGGGCATGAACGTGCAACCTCAGTACCCCAATTCCCATCAAGGGCATACTCAGGCAAGTTCTTGAGGGCTAGACTACTCCTCACCAGGCTGGCCAGAGGAGTGGGTGGAAGCAAACAAACTCTGCCTGAGGGCAAAGCATTTTACGTTGCTAGTTCAGAGTCATGGAGCTCTAGTGCCATAGAAGGTTATGGGTTGGGCGGTTAACCACAAGGTTTCACTCTTCAAAACCACCAGCCAGCTCCAGGGAAGAAAGATGAGGCTTTCTACTCCAATAAAAATATATAGTCTGGAGATAAAAAGCCCCAATGTAAGTTAACTGGGTTGATTCCTACTAGAGGGATAATGTGTGTGGGCCAGATGCTTGCAAGGTCCCTCAAGGCAATGCTGCCAGACTGCAGTCTCTGCTCCCTGCTGGTGGAGACAATGGATTGCTTTTCTCTAAAACTTGGAACCATTAGCTTGGTTCTAGTAGGTGGAGTTCACACCCTACTGATAATGGTTCATATGGAGATCCAGAAAACAGGTCAAAGTTAAGCTGCCATTCTAAATGTAGGATCCGCCCATTTTGTCACCTGTATACCCCCAATCCCTCCTCTTCCTATTGCATGTATGCCCCTAGACCACCCCTTCTCACCGCTGTATAACATAGTCCAAGTCCTTCCTGTGATGTATGTCTTTACCCTCCCGTTTCCAATTCCCCTTGTCCTCCTTCCCTTCCCCCTCTCTCCATGTGGACCACCAAGTGGGGCTGAGGTGAGCAATGCTACCATGATATGTGTGTGACTGCATTATTGTAATATCTCTTCTATCTCTCATGCTCCCAATGACTTTAATATTTATATCTCAACCCTTTATGTTTCCAGGGCTTTCAATGACATTAGGCATCTTTTCAATGTTTATGAATCATGCTTATGAACCTCTCTTCTGTTAGTTGTCTGTGTGTATGCATTGCCTGTATTAAAAACATATAGAACCGAGCAATTTGTCTGGAAAAATAATTTATAGAAACTTTATGTTAGATTGCCATGCGTTTTGCATAGCCAATTGTTCTTTTAAAACACTTTTCTTGTCATTGTGATACCATGCTAAAAGGTAAAAACATCTGTATATAGTCAAATAGCTTTATCTTTCCTTTAAAGACATGAACCTTCGTGTCTTGCTTAAAGTTTCCACCTCACTAAAGCTAAATTGCTACTCTCGAAAATAAATCCCTCTAAGTTTTTAATGCTTTGAATATTTTATCGCTCTAATCCTCCTGGAGTTTATTTTTGAATGTAGTATGCTCCTTCCTTTGATTTCTTGTAAATTCAGCCAATTCAACCACTCATTAACCAAAGTATTCCTTTACCACTGGATTGTTTTGCCACCTTTGCTTTGCATAGCATATAGTTCTAAATTATATCCCAGACTACTGAATTATTTGCCAGAGTGGCTTTACTAATTGTACACTGGCATCACAACACGCGGGAGCTTCGGAAAGATCGTGGGAGAAAGGAATGAAAAGAGAAGATAATTTCCCATGAATTTTTGAAGCTTCCTCGTACAGGTGCTTTACAGTAAGTCGACATTAGGGTTTATAATCAATAAAAAATTCAACTGTGATCCAAGAATGAGGGGCGTGACATTTCCTGGTTGAGACAAAAGCGAACAGGCGAGCAGAATACGAAAAGAATTGGTTAACCGATGAAACTGCAGCCAAGTGTTAGCTGTTATCACAAAAATGAACACACAGAATATTCTTGAACTTGGAAGTGGGAACTTCAGCCTTTCAACGGCCATCGACGGTGCGGGGCAACATCCCCGCACTCCTACGCTCAGGAAGGGGGTTCTGGGGTCTGCGGCGCCGCGGGGCACAAGTGGGGCGAAGGGCTGCGAGGGAACGCCGAGGCAGAGGGGTCCCCGCGAGGCGGCTGCGGGCCGCTCCAGAAGGCAGGGGTCCGGGGGCTCTGCGGTCCCTCAGGACCCTCCAGGAGAGGCTCCAGAAAGGCAGCTGGAGGCCCCGGCCGGCCGTGCAGCTCGCTGGGAGGCGCGGGCGCACGTGCTCCGCCGGTCCGGGCGGCGGGGGCGGCTGAACGGGCCCTGGCCGTGGGCGGCGGGCGGCGGGCGGCGGGCGGGCGCAGTGCGGCGCCGGGCAGGCGGGAGGTGACCGCGCGGGGCGGTCGCGGCGGCTGGGGCTACTGACGGCACACGGATCCGGAGCGCACTGCGCGGGGCGGGGCGCCGCGCAGGTGAGAGCGGCAGCGGACCCGGATGCGGCGCGGCTGAGGGCGGCCGAGGGCGGGGGGTCGCGGCGGCTAGCTCTTGGAGATCCCGGCCGGAGGCTCCGGCGCCGGTGCTGCGCTTCCTGCCGGCTCGAAGAACGAGCCCGAGCCTGGCCGCCCTCGGGATGCCTTGCTGAGGCTCCGCCGGACGTCCCCAACAGGGGGGGGGCGGGGCGGGGCGCGTTCGGGCGCCTCCTGAGGGCGCCTCAGCGGAGAGCGGCGTTGGCGCCGTGGAGTCTACGCTCCACGCGGGCGGCCCAACCCGCCTGCCACTCAGGTGTCTTTTTGCACGGAAGTGAGTTTTAGGAGCGGGAAACCTGTGGTGGGCGTGACTGACGTGTTTTTAAATCATTTTCTATACATTTAAAGCTGTAAAGGCAAAACTTCATGATCCAATTAATATAGCCAAAAATTCAGGCTTGATAGAAACATTTAGAATCCAGGCACTGGGGGTAAAGTCCCCTTATTCCCATCTGTTATTGGAGGAAGGTATGAGAGAGATTGGATACTGCGGTGGGAAGAAATAGAGCCAAATAGGAATGTCTGCTTCTATAGGGAGAATGTATCAGCCATGCGCTCACTTTAAGGCAGCACAGCTTTAAGGGAGAATCTGTGGAAATGATAGATTACCGCAGGAACATGAACTTGGAGTATATCTCCAACTAACAGAGTGGTGGTCTTCCAGCCATGGAACATTAGTCTCCCAGATTCCCTCTGTACCAGTCAGGGAATAAGTCCCAGTATTATTTCCCTTGGTGCTAGTATCCCACATCTCCCCTCTCTGCATTATGTTTAAGATTCAATAGTGTCACGGAGGCAACATGGTCTCTTTTCATATCTATTAGCTTCCTATAGAAGTGACATGAGACTGCAAGCATCACAATTATGATAAAAAACACAGTCAGACTGGAACTTAAGCTATGTGAAGTACTTTGCCCCCAAGCTCGCGGGTCCAACCCTTCCATGCTACTCATCAATTGCTTAATCACATCAGAGCCAGGAGAAGCCTCAAGCTTGTCTTTGAATGTATAGAAAATATCCTTTTTAAGCTGATCAATATCTAATGAAATGTTTCCCTTAAACCCTTGCAAATGTTTCCTAATCAAATTCCAATCATGCAATGTCTTATTATAAGGATAAGTGGTTATACAGAAATCAGTTACATTCCAATCACATTATAGCATTGACAAATTCAAAATCTTGACCTTTCAGCAAAGCAGTCTGCAGTAATATTCCAGTCACATTGTATAAAATGTTCAGTTATGATAGCATCCCAGAGTGTCTCTTAGACAGCGTCAGCAATGGAAGAAATACCTCAGCAGTCAGCAATCGCCATTCTCAGGAATCTTCGAGGTCTTCTTGACGTTTTGAATAACTTCAATAACAGTGACCCGCTTTCTTCTGGGCCTTGCTGGCTGAAGAGAAATCCACCTATCTCCTTTACCTGTGAAAATATAAAGAAATAGCCCCTCTCTTTGGGGTATCATTAACCTGAAAAAAGGATTTATGATTAATATTGGTTGGCCTCTCCATCTCTTCCTTGTCCATCTTTCTCCAAAGGTGGTTGCGTCCTTTTAAAGGGAGTCCATCAGTTTTATTCTGTAAAAAACATACATGCATAGCCTTTTCTCCAGGTGAATGGACCTGGATCCCAAACACAGTTTCCATCATCCTCAGATTTCTTAGGATCAATTTTCTCTGTAGAATTGAAAACGTGTTTATCTTCCCTAATTTTATTACAAGCTTTTAGTACGGAGAAAAAATTTTTAGTTAAAATGAGTAAATGAACTTTGTCACACATAAGATTCCTCTTCTCCTCCTTCTGTTTTAACAATTTAAATAGTAAAGCATTGCTAGATCTTGAACCAGTAAAAGTACTAGTTAGATAACCTTCATTGTTATGTAAATACTGGCTCCCATCCCTCAGAGAATTAAGAGAGCTAACTAATTGGGAGAACTTCTTATCATACTTTGAAAGACTGAAAAAATTCTTAATAAATTTGTTCAGCTGATCTTGAAGTAACTTACCAAGCAGACATTTTTTCTCCAGGCTTACCAATAAGGTTATAGGCTCAATTGAGCCTTTTTGCCTCTCAGGCTTCTCACACTGTATGATTTTACCTTGCAATATTCTGTCTTGGTTAACTTCACTCATTCCCTCTATGCTGGCTTTAGGGGAAGTTAATGGGAGGGCCTTAGGCCCCCCTGAATGCCCTAAGGAAATGACCCGGCATCCACAGTTAAAAAACCTTTTTCCTTCCATTTCTAATTCCATGTGGGGGCGCTGTTTCTCCACAACAGCAGTCCAGAAGACTGCTTGATTTATAGGGTGGTCAAACTTCTCAAGTACTCTTTCCTGATAGGTATAAATTTTTACTCTAGAAATGCAAGGAAGGGAAAATTGGCTTAAGCGATCCTACATTTTTACAAACCATGGTATATCAGAACTCATTACTGCCTTAATTTCTTCTTCACAATCCTGACCAATAACTCCAGCAACACCTTGAGAATTTATGTTGGACTTTCTTTTTTTTTTTTTTTGACTTTCTTAATAAACTTCCTATAGTTCTTTTAGGTAGTGGACCCCAATTACTGCTCTTCGTTTCTGATTCAATCACAGTTTTGGGCTTTTTCTTACAACTCTTATCAACTCCAGTATCAATTTTAATTTCTTGAGTACTAAGGTTAAATCTTCCTGATAGAAACTGTATTAATCTTTCAATAAGAGGTCCCTGCTTTTGAGGATCAAGCTCCTGTGAAGGCTTCTGAGCCATCTCTTGGTTATTCAAACCAACTGCAGTGAGAACAGAGACTAGGTTTTTGCCTCTTTGGCTAGGTCTGTTCTCCTGCTGTGAGGCTGCTAGATAAAGGCGATTTCTCTCAAAGATCTTCTTTGCTCCAGTAGGCAGACACCTTGCCTACCACGCTCTGCTATGAGGGCTCTGCATCAAGCTTCTTCCACTATTTTCCCGCCGGGAAGTCTTTGCTAATGGCGACCCTTCACTGTTGATTTTTGAACGACATTGGCTCGCCCAATGAGTTCCCTTCCTACAATGGAGGCAGAGTTCAGGTTCGTTTAAACCCGATCTCCATGGTCCTGGCCCATGCTCTGACATTGGCCGCAGCCTGCTCTGCCTACACTCTTTTGAAGATGACTTGTCTTCCCACAACTAAAGCACTTTCTTCCAGGTCTGATATAGTTTGCCAATGAAGCTGCCATGAGGTCTGCCTTGTATTCCTCTGCCTCTACATTCCTGCATATCCTAAAATAACCCAGCAGAGTGCCCTGTTCGCTGTAGGGATGCAAGGCATTTTTACAGTGCTTATTAGAGAAATCATAAGATAGCTTGTGCACTAGGTCTCTTACTGCCTGAACATTCTTCACACATTTGGAAATAGCATCTTCCAGTCGGGACACAAAGTCAGCGTAACGCTCATCATTCTGTTGTCTTATAGCCCTGTAACGCGGCGTTCTCTCTTCTGATGGAATTATCGTTTCCCAGGCCCTTAAGCAAACCTCATGTATCTGTCCTATTGTCTGTTCAGTAAACTGTAGTTGAGACTCAACTGTAATATAATTTGCATCCCCTAGCAATTGATGAATTCCTATATCTATCCCATCCTCAGCATTCTTCCCAGCTCTTGCAAGGGCTGCTTCCTTCCATAGCATTTGATATCACAAACATTCTGAAGAGTAAAGACAAATTCTCACTAAAGCTTTCCAATCTGTAGGGGTCCAGCTGTCAGACTCTGCTAGAGCCCTTATCATGCTAATTACAAAATGTGAGTCTGGGCCGCAGTCATTGATTGCCTGCTTGAGATCTTTTAGCAACTTAAAAGGCAAAGGCACTGTGAATTCCTTTTGGTTCTAACAGGATAAGACATCTTGCCTTCTAAATCTTCTTCTGCAATCCCTCTTCCTACTCTGGAGAGTAAAGGTGTTTTCCTATACTTTGCTTCTTTACGTCTATTCTCTGAGCTACTCTTTTCAATCTGGATATCTTGGAGTTCCACTTCCTGAACTTCACCTTCTGTGCTAGCTCTCCTAGTTTGCATTTCTTTGGAGCTAATCTCTCTACCTTCAGGGCTGGCTTGCTTGATTGTTTTACAATCTCTGGCCTTTCTTACACTAAATTCCAGCAGGAGAGCAGTTGCTTTTACTATGTCCCCTTCTGACTCAGGCTCATTCTTTTAGCTCTGCCTAAAATCTTCTCATCTGCCTGAAACCCGTTCTCACTGCTTCTCATCTGATTTAAATTTGGGCATCTTAGACGTTGCCTGTTCTGCTTCTTGGCTTTCTCTACCTTTGAAAGCAAGGGAGCTTCCTGGGATTGTTTAATAGCCATGCTTTGGATCTTGCAATCCACTGCCTCTAGTACTGTATCACCTTTAAACCTTCGGAGTCTGCAGTCTCGCGAGAGCATACAGGCTTTGGCAATGAGGTTCTGTTCTAGAATTGGAGGCTTTAGATAACAAACCAATCCCTGCCTTTTCAGTTTTTCCTAAAGTTTCTTAACCTAAATCATGCTTATTCACAGACACTTTAGCTTGCTTTTCTAGATTTGAATAGACACAAGACTTCTCACTAGACTGTTCATCCTTATTCTCTTCCTCCTGCAAAAGTTTTAAAACCATCTTAACTTGTACCCACAGAGACCACTTCTCCATAGGGATACTCTCCCCATCTCTGTGCTTCCTTTAAGTTGACAATGACCTCCTCCCAGGTCTCTAAATCAAAAGTTCCTTCCTCTGAGAACCATGAATTATACCTTTTTACTACTTTTAGAAAACATTGTATCTTTTTCTTCGTTACTTTTACACCTTGTCTTTTCAGTAAGTAGAGAGCATGGTACCATAAGTTTCAGGTTTACTTTTACCTTGCTCCCATTATCCTCTTTAAAATTCTAATTCACTATTTCCACTACTTCTCTGTCAATCCCCACACCGGATCCTCACTTCGCACAATTTTCAAATTCACTCTACGTACCAATGGGGCCATATAATTGTTATATGGGATATAACTCATATTGTCCCACGTTGTGCGCCATTTGTCTGGGGAAGCCCGCCTTGTGCTGGGGCTCCAGCCTCCAGCCCGGTCCTTGAGCCTCCTGCCTGGTCTCCATCCCACCTCCCTTCGTCCACACTGAGCGTGGACCTGGCTGGTAAGATCATGGCCATCCAGGAGGTGAGCATGCTACCATGAATTGTGTCTGACTGCATTATTGTAATGTCTCTTCTATCGCTCATGCTCCCGGTGACTTTAATATAATATTTATATATCTCAACCATACAATTGTGCTTATTGAACCCAAGATTACTGGTGGGGGGCTGGCACCCCAACTCATACCACAGTACATACCATTTGTCTAGTTCTTCAATGCTTCCTCTCCCGCTCACTCCCTCCAACTATCATGACCTCAGCTCTACCTTACAAAGCCGGCTAGACCAGAGCATGTACACTGGTACAGATAAGAACTCTCAACACACAGAATCCAGGACAGATAAACCCTTCAGGAACAGTAATGGAAGTAGTGATAACATGAGGGTAGGGATGAGATGGAGGGAACTGATAGCAATGATTGATGTATTAACACTCACACCCCAGGGGGACAAGCAACAGAAACATTGGTGAAGTGAGACCTTGGACATTGTAAAATATGAAAGTATAATTTATCAAGGTTTCATGAGGGTGGGAGAGTGGGAGAGAAGGGGGGAAAAGGAGCTGATACCAAGGGGTCAAGTATAAAGAAAATGATGATGGTACCGTAGGTACAAATGTGCTTGATACAATTGATGTATGCATTGTTATAAGTGGTGTAAGAGCCCCCGATAAAATGACTTAATTTTTTAAAAGTGTTTAGGTAGATCTTGATGGAGGATAGATTGAGAAACAATAGTTTCAGAATTTGATAATTTTGCTTAATAATCAAACTGAAAACTCACTGCCATTGCATCTTTTGTGACTCACAGCAACCCTGACTTTCAGCAACCCTATTGGACAGGGTAGAGCAGCCCCTGTGAGTTTCTGAGACTGCAACTCTTTACAGGGGTAGAAAGCCCTAACGTTTCTCTCTCAGAGCGGGTGGTGGTTTTGAACTATGTGGGTAGCAGCCCAAGTGAAAACCACTATGCCACCAGGGCTCCCTGTGCCACATAGCGGGAGCTGTTGTTTTCCCAAACATTCACTTGGCTATTTCTTTTATAAGAAGCCAAGTAATTTGGCAGCTTATTTCTGTTCCAGTTTTCTTATATAGAAAATGTGGTGACAGTGTGAACCTGTTTGTTGTAGTTTATGTGAACATAATTGAGTGATCTAGACCAAGTGAGCTAGACCAAGTGAGCTGACTGGTCAAAAATCAGACCTGTGGATTGCCAAATTGGTTCTGCTGAGATTGGGGCTTTCCTGGATCCACAGGCTTCCTCCAAGCTGTGTCCGAGAAGCTCTGCATTTTAGAGCTACATTTTATAGTTGAAAGAGAGGCCTAAGGAGGGAGGGAGTCCTTAAGCTCTAAGACCTTAATGCTGTCATTGCTGTCCTCTTTTAGTGTACCTGCAGTTTCCACACTGCAGTGGGAACCATTGAAACAGCTGTTCTCATTCTCTGAGATGGTGTGCCACCCCACTCCATACCACCACCACCTCATCCCTTTCTCTTATTGTAGAGATAATGCCCCTTCCATATGTATCTCAGATATTCAATTAATGAAGAAAGACAAAAGTAGGAGAAATGATTTAGATGAAGGAGACCATAAGCATGAGGCCATAATGGGGTCCAAAGGCTGTGTGGCCATGTCGCTAATTATAGAAATGGATGAAATCTGCCACAAAAATGTGATTGGAGGCAGAGCAATTCATCACTCTCTCAGGCAGGACTACATAAGTGAGAATGGGGCCATTATGGAGACATGGAGACGATCACAGATTAGAAAGGCTTACTGGATTTGTTCTGGGGCCTTCCGACCACTATAACTCATGACCATAGGGTCTTAGACTTTCCTAATTTCCATTGAGGACCTTCCCAGGGAAGTCCCAGAGGGCAGATTGCTCCTCTCTGCTCTGGCTAGTTGTTGTTGCGTGCCATTGAGGACACTTGGACTCGTCGTGACCTCACATACAACCGAATGAAACACTGTAGGGTCGTGCACCATCCTCACAATTGTTCCTGTGCCTGAACCACCGATGAAGCCACTGAGTCCATCCACTTCTTCGAGGACCTCCTCTGTTTCATGGCTTCTCCACTGTACCAAATAGGATGTCCTTCTCCAGGGACTGGTCTCTCCTGACAACATGTCCAAAGTATGTAAGATGGCGTCTTGCCATCCTTGCCTCTAAGCAGCACTCTGGCCTTATTTCTTCTGATACAGATTGGTCAGTCCTTCAGCAGTCCATGGTACTGTCAGTAGTCTTCTGGTGGACCACAATTCGATGCATCTGTTCTTCTACAGCCTTCCTTATTCAGTGTCTAACTTTCACATGCATATGATGCAATGGAAAATAGCATGGCTTAGGTCATGTGCACCTTAGTCCTCAGAGTAACATCATTGTTCTTCAACACTATAAAGAGGTTTTCTGCAGCAGATTTACCCATTACAATACATCTTTTGATCTCCTGACTGCTGTTTCTATGAACATTGATAGTGGATCTAAGCAAGACAAAATCCTTGACAACTGAAGCCCTTTTCTCTGTTTATCACCTATTGGTCCAGTTTTGGGGATTTTGGTCTTCCTTATATTGAATTGTAACCCATATTGAAGGCTGCAATCCTTGATCTTCAGCAAGTGGTTCAATTCCTCCTCACTTTCAGCAAACAAATGGTGTCATATATGCACACAAGCAGGCTCCCAAAAGTTAGTGGAACAAGGAATCAAAAGAGAATGGAATTTTTCAGGGACTTTTTGAAATACCAGTGTGTGTGTGTGTGTGTGTGTGTGTGTGAGAGAGAGAGAGAGAGAGAGAGAGAGAGAGAGAGAGAGAGAGAGAGAGAGAGAGAGAGAGAGAGAGGAGATGTGGGCATAAAACAAACATCAAGCAACATAAGGGAGAATGCTGTTGGCTGCTGTTGAACTGATTCCGGTGCGCATGCACAGTGACCTGCTGTGTGCACCATAGTGACCCCTCAGAAGCAGATCATCAAGCCTACCTTTCAACTGAAATTCTGAGAATTCACAATTTTCAGAAGTATGTGGATAACAGTGAAAGCCAAAATTCTATTTGCACAGTCCCCACGTGGATTAAGCTTCCAGTGAATTCCTTCAGACCATTGACCAGGGATGTGAACACTCTTGCCACCAGGCAGAGGGCATTGGAAAGTGGATTACCCCTTAGGCAGCCCATGGTGGGGCTTAGAGACTTGCCTAAGTGTATCCTTGAATCGAGGCTGCCATTCTGGGCTGCACGGTCATGAGTCATGCCCCCAAAGCCTTGGTTGTTTGGCCCTGGACCACTCTTGTAAACTGTCCTGTTTAACACAGGTCCCAATCCTTGTCCTATTCTTGCTTCTGTAGTCCCACCTGGAACTGTGATGTTGGGATCTGCCGCCATGTCCTTTCAAGTCTGTGAATCTCAGATAACCCTTACATATCAATAAGACCTCTTGCTAATAGTTTCCCTCCCCTCATCTCGATGGCATGTGTTGGCCCTTGGACTATCTAGGTTACCTAGCGGGCATTTGGATTATGTAGGCTCCCTAGCGGGAATTTGGACTATATAGATTACCTAGCGGGCAATTAGACTTTGTAGGTTATCTAGCGGGCACTTTGACTATCTAGGTTACCTAGCTAGCACTTGAACTATCTACGTTACCTAGCGGTTACTTGGAGTATGTTGGCTACCTACCGGGCTGTTGGACTATCTAGGTTACCTAGCCGGCACTTGGGCTATCTAGGTTAACTAACGGGCACTTGGACTATGTAGGTTCCCTAGCGGGCCCTTGGACTATGTAAGTTCCCTAGCGGGCACTTGGACTATGTGGGTTCCCTAGCGGGCATTAGGACTATCTGGGTTACCTAACGGGCACTTGGACTATGTAGGTTAACTAGCGGGCTTTGGACTATGTAGGTTACCTAGCGGACACTTGGACTATGTAGGTTCCCTATCGTTCACTTGGAGAATGTAGGTTAACTAAGGGGCACTAGGACAATGTAGGTTACCTAGCGGGCCTTGGGACTATCTAGGTTACCTAGGGGGAACTTGGACTATGTAGGTTTACTATTGGGCACTTGGACTATCTAGGTTACCTTAGCAGGCACTTGGACTATGTAGGTTAACTAGCGGGCACTTGGACTATCTAGGTTACCTAGCAGGCACTTGGACTATGTACGTTTCCTAGCGGGTACTTGGACTATCTATGTTAACTAGCGGGCACTTGGACTATGTAGATTCCCTATCGGGCACTTGGACTATGTAGGTAACCTAGTGGTCACTTGAACTGTCTAGGTTACCTAGCGGGCATTTGGACTATGTAGGTTAACTAGCGAGCTCTTGGACTATCTAGGTTAACTAGCGGGCACTTGGACTATTAGGGTCCCTAGCGGGCATTTGGACTATATCGGTTACCTAGCGGGCACTTGGACTATGTAGGTTAACTAGCGGACACTTTGACTATCTAGGTTAGCTAACGGGCAATTGGACTATGTAGGTTCCCTAGCGGGCACTTGGACTATGTAGGTTCCCTAGCGGGCACTTGGACTATTTAGGTTACCTAGCAGGCACTTTGACTATCTAGGTTAACTAACGGGCACTTGGACTATGGAAAGAAGTGCCTAATGGTCACCAGGACCCATGGTTAATCCAGGCGTGGTCATCTGATTCCAATCGATCAGACCTAGCTATAAATCACTTATATGTCTGGGTAATTAAAAGCAAATATAAATTTTCAAAAAAAATAACGTTGCATGGGATAGAAAGAGAATACATAACAACATCAGACATAAATATGCCTCAAGACAAACTCATTGTGCACATCCAGAATACATAATGGCTCTTGCTAAGATGCATTTCCCACTAGACCCTACCCCAAGCCAGTAAAAGCCAGAAACTCTACAGTAAACTGTGGATTGTACTACTCTGAAATGGGAGCTGTGTCTCTAGACCTAATTTGGGGCTGTTCGTGCTGAGGACTCACCAATACCTGCTGCAGTGACAACAGTCCAGGTGAGAATAAGGAAATCTGGATGACAGCCAGGATATAGGAGCACTGAGACCTCAAATTGCTTCTAGGCGAGCATGGCCTAATGGGCTTCCATTTATGCACCTCTGGCAGGAGGAGTTTGTTCTGGAAAGTAATGGTTTCTAAGGAAGTATTTCTTAAACTTTCACATGCATGCACTTACCCAGGTTCCTGGAAATCGGGCTGGGGGGCAGATTCTGATTTTGTGGGTTCAGGGTGGGGGGTCTAGGATCCAGCAGTTCTAGAGGCCCTGGTACTCTTGGGCTGTTAACCACAAGGACAGTAGTCCTAAACCACCAGCCACTCCTTGGGAGAAATATGAGGCTGTAGACTCCGGGCAAGAGTGACAGTCTGGGAAACCCACAAGGGCAGTTCTACCCTGTCCTGTAGGGTCACTATGAGTCAGCATCAACTCGATGGCCTTAGCATGGGAGAAGCTAATGCTGATGTTGCTGGTTCCTTGACCTATCATACTTTGAGTGGCAAAGTCCCAAGGGCCTTCCCGGATGTGATGGCCAAAAGCAGTAGTGTTCACCCTTGGTCATACTTTGGAATCCCTTAGGAGCTTTCAAGCCTCCCATTGGCCTGGCGCCATCCCAGACCAATGAAGCAAGACTTAGTGGAAGCAGGATTCAGGTCACGGTCAGTGAGAAAGCCCCCTTGGCAATGCCAACGTACAGCCAGTGCAGAGTCGAACTGGTCGACGACTCCACATGACTCCATATACTTTGGTGAAGCCAGCTGTTTGGGCAAGGTTTTCAGAGTTACCACCCATGTAGACTTGTTGGTGATAGTGCATTAAATAGAGCACATGCAGTGCATTGCATGAGTGTCCTATGTCATGCAACCACACCAGGGGTATGTTGAGCCAATTTCTCTGGGAGACCAAGGGTGTTGGCTCCATCCTGAACGTTGGCAGGGTAATGGACTGACACAGAGGAAACTCATTCTCTTTGTGGTGGTGCACTAATGGGTTCTTCACAGAAGGCCAAGTCCATGGCTGCAGATGCTCACGGGGCTGAGGGAGCAGGTCAAATCCTAAGTCCGAGGTGGGTGTTTGCATATTTACATGCCCTCACTGCCATCAAGTCCATTCCAACTCACAGGCCCATGGGACTGAGTAAAATGGCCCCCGTGGGTTTCTGAGACTGTGATTCTTTAGAGGAGTAGAAAATCTCCTCTTTCTCCAGAGGAGCGGTTGGTCATTCAAACTGCTGACCTTGAGATTAACAGTCCAACTCCTGACCACTCTTGCCGTCAGAATTCTATTTATTTACACAAGTATATATATATATATATATCCTTTCCCAAAAGAACTCCACATTTTCAAATCATTCTTGACACTCATGGCCTTTTTTCCTTTATAGCCATGCCTTTGGTTGAAACACAGATATAAGAGAAATATTTATCTACTTATAGGGGTACCAAAGTAGCTTTGGTGGCATAGTGTTTGCATGTTGGGCTGCTAACACCAAAGTCAGCACTTTGAAACCACCAGCCACTCCGTGGGAAGAAGAGTCTGTCTACTCCTATAAAGAGTTACAGTCTCAGAAACTCACAGGGACAGATCTACTCTGCCTCATAGGGTCACTATGAGTCAGCATCACCTCCCTGGCAGTGAGGTAGATTTTGGTTTCATAGAGATACAAGTCAGTCCTGAGCTGCTAAAGACAAGGTTGGCAGTTTGAACCCACCAGCTGCAGAGAAAGAGGAGGCTTTCTATTCCCATAAGGAGCTACAGTTTCAGAAATACCCACAGGGGAAATTTTAACCTCTCCTGTAGGATCAATATGAGTCAGAATCGACTTATCGGTGGTGAGCAAGTGGAGGGGACCCTAAACAGGTTCCGGTGGACCTTAAGAGTTCTACTAATTGTGCATGCTCTGTAAAATGTAAACCAAGATTTTACTTTTGCAAACATTATTTTTTCTAAACACGTCTAACTGTGAAACTATACTCGCATGCGGGTCTTTGAACCTGGTCAGTGGTCTGGGGAAGTGAAGGGGCCTGACATCCTTTGTTGTTGTTAGTGCTGTCCAGTCATTCTGACATCACAGGGACCTTCTTTGCAACACAAGGCAGCACTGCCCGGTCCTTTGCCAGCCTCAGGGGTAGTATGTTGGAGCCCATGGTTTCAGCTACCGTGTCCTCCAGTTCACCAAGGAGTTTCCTCTTTGTGCTGCTTACTAAACCCGTTTCTGAGGAGTCCATTCCAACTCACGGTGACGCCGTGTGGGTCAGCACCACGGGACCCCACATAATGCCTTATACCATATATATATATATATTGTGCATAATGCCTTATACCTGGTCCCTTTGGCACCTTGTGATCGCACAGGCTGGTGTGCTTATTCCATGTGGGCTTTTTTGCTTCTGAGCCAGATGGCCGTTTGCTCACCTTCAAGCCTTTAAGACCCCAGACACTATCTCTTTTGATAGCCTCTGGCCTTTACTTCGGGGTCTTCGGTCCCTGCAGAGTGGACACATGCCTGCTGTGCGGGTATGGGACGTGTCGGAGCGCAGCCTGGTGGCGGAGCTTCAGGAGCATAAGTATGGCATGGCATGTGTGGCCTTCTCATCCAGTGCCAAGTACATTGTCTCAGTGGGCTACCAGCATGACATGATCGTCAATGTCTGGGCCTGGAAGGTGAGTGGGCTGCTGGCCTCAGGACAGGCGGGGCCGGGAGGGGAGCCAAGAAACTGCTGACCGGTGGCCTTTACTTCCGCCTGCTGGCCTCAGTCCCTTTCTAGAGAACTCTGAGCAGAAAGGAGCAACTGGGTATCTAGGATGCTGAAGAAGGGGCAGAAGGAGAGGTCAAGTTCACAGCTTGTCTAACCTTCAGTGTGTAAGTTTCTTTTCCCTCAGCTCCTAGAAGCAGAGTCTTGATTTCCCTTGACTTTCTCTCCAGAAAAACATTGTAGTGGCTTCCAACAAGGTGTCCAGTCAGGTGACAGCAGTATCCTTCTCTGAGGACTGCAGCTACTTTGTCACTGCAGGCAACCGGCACATCAAGTTCTGGTACCTCGATGACAGCAAGACCTCAAAGGTGAGGCAGCAAGTAGCCACTAGGGTGGGGTCTGCCCAGATATGTTCCACCTGCGCCCCCTTCTGCATGCTCAAAAGCCCCTTGGAAGTCTCAGCTGGGCCAGGTGCTATGTCAATATGCAAGGGAAGCCTTCTCCCTCCCTCCCCAGGGCCTGCTTTCCAGGGGGTAGCCTGCAGGGTGTGTGGGTGGCACCTGTGGTGGGTCTCCACAGGTGAATGCCACTGTACCCCTGCTGGGCCGCTCCGGGCTGCTGGGGGAACCTGCGGAACAACCTGTTCACTGATGTAGCCTGTGGCCGCGGGAAGAAGACTGACAGCACCTTCTGTATCACATCCTCAGGGCAGCTGTGCGAGTTCAGTGACCCGGAGACTGTTGGACAAGTGGGTGGAGCTGAGTGTAAGTGAATGCTTTGTCGGCACCCTCCCGTCTGTCACCTCCGGGCTCCAGGGCACCTGAGTCTGCATGCACGCTGGGGGAGGCCCCAAGCGGAGGAAGGTGTTTGGGAACCTCTCTGCTTGCTCGCCCTCTCTGTCTCTGCCTCTTCCTCTGCTTTCCTCTTCTGCTCAGCACACAGACAGCATCACAGTAAGTGTGCTGGCCCTGTCCGCTGCCTCTGCTGCCTTTCTCTGGGCCGGCCTTTTCTGGGTGTGTCTTTGCCCAAACCTCAGGTGCCTTATAAGGAAGGCTTGCTGACTCCTTCCCCCTAATTGCACGGGGCTGTGGGCCCTCTGGCCAGCTGCTGTTAGAGGGAGGGGCATTGAGGGGCTCTGCCCAGGGCAGCTGGCCTGCCTTGCGCTTGTCCTTGCCTCTTGGCTCATGGCTGTTGAGGTGTCCGGTGAAGGAGTGGACAGACGCCCTTGCTGACTGTGGCTTCTGTGCTCACAGACCACAGTGGCCCACTGCATCTCGGTGAGCCAGGACTACATCTTCTGCGGCTGTGCTGACGGCACCGTGTGCCTTTTCAACCCCTTCAACCTGCACTTCCTCAGCACGCTGCCCCGGCCCCATGCCCTGGGGACAGACATTGCCAGCATCACAGAGGCCAGGTGAGCGGTGTGGGTGGGCCCCTGAGTCCTGTCAGAGCCCCACTCTGTGCCAGGCCGTCCCTGGCATGCTGCAAGGAGAGGAGGGCACACATAGACCTCTGGGAAGACCCTTGCAGTCAAGCACAGGTGGGTCTTTTAGCATTTGTTGCTCACTGTGGGCAACCGTGGTAATCTGAGTCTGCAGTGTGGTAATGCATTGTCCTGTAAACACCACAGCTAGGACAGACGGGCAGTTCCTTAGGGTTTCTGAGAGAGGCTGGAAACCTGACGGAGCAGGCCTTTCTCCCTCAGGGTGGTCCTGGGTAGCAGCTAAGGTAGGAGGGTCTTATTGTAGCCTCGGGCCTTGGGTTGGGTGATTGCAGGAAGTGAAGTTTTGCTCTGGTTTCAGTGCTGTCAGGAGCGGGGCAGTTCTGCAGTTGGGTATATTAATTTCTCATTCAGGGAAGGAGTGGGCTAAATCTGCAAATGGCAGGAAATGATATATGACCATGACTGGTTTGCACAGTGCCCTTCCTTTTCCTCTGACGTGAGTCTAGAAGGGCCTGACATCTGCTTGGCTGCATCACGGCCACACACTGTCCCCGCCTGATGTTGGGGGCTATGAAATAGCTTGTGTTCTTTTGCAGAGCCCCATGGCAAGGAATGCCAGGCCAGCCGTGCGCGTTCTTTCTCCAGTGACTGCTGGCCAACCTGCTGCTCCTCCCTTTAGTGCCCCTTTTCATTAGCGCTAACTCACCCCAGTTTGCCCTGTCTGCCCTGGACACCCTGACCTCGCCTTTTCTCGCTGGAGTGGCCAATGCGAAGTATCGGGCAACCATCACCTTGACCTTTGATCCTGCAAATCCGTGGCTGTCTTGTGTGTACAATGACCATAGTACTTATGTCTGGGGTGTGAAGGGCCCCAAGAAAGTGGGCAAGGTGTATTCAGCTCTGTATCATTCCTCCTGCGTCTGGAGTGTAGAGGTACGTGGGCCAGGTCTGCTGAGACTGACCGTGTTTCCTGGCCTACCATTAGGAGCTGGGGTTCCTCAAGTGTGGAATTTGTTTCCTCCAGCACCCTTGCTCCCCAAGCTGTGCCCCTGGGTCCCTTCGTATCTGTTAATTGGCTCTGAGGATGGGAGGGGATTTTAGTGCTGACTCATCTCAGACGTTTTTCAGTATGCCCCTGTGCAGTCTTAGCTTGGCCTCTTTGGACATGTTCCTGAACTTGACCAAACCTTAGTTTCTGCAATTGTGAAATGACATACCTGATGCATTTGATTTTTACGAACAGGAGACAATGTAAGTGGGAGATTTAGAATGCCTAGTACTTACTAGGTGCTTGGTTAATGTATATTCCTTTACTTGTTAAAGACAAGAGCTAATCATTATGACTTGCTTGCTATGGGACAAGCCGTTGCCTCCAGGGGACAGGATGGGGGAACTTTAGGCCCCCAAGGACAGAGGTTCAGGAGGGTTTAGCTGAAAAGGGTTGGGGACAAAATTTATTATCTCCAAGGGAAAGATACTAACTTGACAATGAAGAAACGGCAAAACCCACCCTTAGCCAAGTCATTAAGGTTAACATCCCGTGGCAGCAGCATGAATCTGGTGAGAGGGTACACTGAGAGGTTTCAAAATGTTCCCAGAAAATGTTATGACTCTTAAGAACTCCCAATAAAATGTTGAACAACAACAACCAACGTTGATGGAAAGTTTCTTTTAGTTCTGTTTTTCCATGCAGCCTCCTCCTAGCATTGTGTCTGGTATTCTTGACCCAAATGTATAAGGAACTTAGGATAGTCATGAGCAAATATCAGGCAACCTTCATTTGAGGTACACCTGCCAGAGTAACTTATCACACTCTCCCAGGTGTCAGGGTAGGAAAGACAAGCAAAGACTGAAAGCCGTTCTAGACTGGGACAGATGACACCCATGTGCCGTGGGGGCTCCTGGGATCCTGGAGCAGAAGAAGTACATTCGTGGGATAAACAAACAAACTCATTGGCATTGGGTTGATTCCAACTCAGAGCAACCCCCGCTGGTGACATTTAAATAAAGTCTAATAATGTTGTACCAGTGTGACCTCCGTGGTCCTTATCACTGTGTACTGTAGTGCATAAAACATTAATACGAAGGGAGACCAGGTGAGAGAGTTGAATGTGACATATCTTGACTCATTTTTCTAAAGGTTCAACCCAAAAGGTAAAGTAAAACAGCTCTTGATGGAGAGGAAAAGGTGGAAGGGGGTGGGTGATGATTCTTTCCCCCCGCTGCCTGGCACTGAACGGCCTCTCCTCTCTTCTCATTTTGCAGGGTCCACGAATTGCAGTTCCTGAGTGAAATGCTGAAGGTGGAGGCCCATGAGTCAGAGATTCTGTGCCTGGAGTACTCGAAGCCAGACACAGGTACCTGGCCCTGGCCTGGAATGGCCTTGAGTGAGCCCCTCCAGTCTGGCCAGAGCCACTGATACTTGTCCTGCCTCTTGACTATGGGGCTGATCGTTCTTTTGGCTACCAAAAGAGTTAGTGATCCTTCTTGATGTCTCTGAAGGCTTCTTGTTGTTTCTGAAGGCTTTGGGGAGGACTGCATCTCAACTCTGCCCGACTCCATGGCTCATGTGGCTTAAGGATGTGGGGCTCAGTTTCTCTGGGTGCTCTTTGCTGGGCACTCATGTTGGGCTGCGATCCACAAGCTCAGCAGTTTGAAACTACCAGCCGCTCTGCAGGAGAAAGGTGGGCCTTTCTACTCCTGTAAACAGTTACAGTCTCAGAAGCCCATAGGGGGTATTCACTATGAGTCAGCATTAACTTGATAGCAGCAGATTTGATTTTTGTAAAGTCTTTTTAAAGCCAACCAAAAGCTGAATCAGTGAAGAAGATCTGCTTTAGACATTGTGCTCTTTTAAAGAATAATCTGTCTGTGATCAGATTGACACAGGAACTTGGAAGGTTAGGTGAAAAGTTTAAGGGGCAGTGAGCTTATGTGTGTGATGGAAATTTGGAATTGGAAAAGGACAGTGAGAATGGCTACATAATTTCAGAAATATAATGAATGTTAGCAAATTGTACATGTAGAAATGATCGAATTGGTATATATTTTTGTGTGCATTGTTTTAGATCAGGGAGAAGACTCGAAGTTCAAATATAATTTACAGAGACCCCCCCTTGTTAAATCTTGAATGGGACAAAGTCCAGAAAAAACAAATCATCTGGTTGAGGGAGACCGTAAGCATGAGGCCATAATGGGGACTGAAGGATTCACAACAGCTCGGTCACATGGAAAACAAAGGAAGCCCCTTTAAAAGTCAAGTTCCCAGCAGATCAGACCATCACAGTTGGAAATGTGACTACAGAAATGGGAAAGGGACCATGATTGGAGTAAATACATTATTGCAGATTAGAAAAGTTTACAGGACTGGTTCAGGGCCCTCCAACCATCTTGGTCAGGGCATGAACGTGCAACCTCAGTACCCCAATTCCCATCAAGGGCATACTCAGGCAAGTTCTTGAGGGCTAGACTACTCCTCACCAGGCTGGCCAGAGGAGTGGGTGGAAGCAAACAAACTCTGCCTGAGGGCAAAGCATTTTACGTTGCTAGTTCAGAGTCATGGAGCTCTAGTGCCATAGAAGGTTATGGGTTGGGCGGTTAACCACAAGGTTTCACTCTTCAAAACCACCAGCCAGCTCCAGGGAAGAAAGATGAGGCTTTCTACTCCAATAAAAATATATAGTCTGGAGATAAAAAGCCCCAATGTAAGTTAACTGGGTTGATTCCTACTAGAGGGATAATGTGTGTGGGCCAGATGCTTGCAAGGTCCCTCAAGGCAATGCTGCCAGACTGCAGTCTCTGCTCCCTGCTGGTGGAGACAATGGATTGCTTTTCTCTAAAACTTGGAACCATTAGCTTGGTTCTAGTAGGTGGAGTTCACACCCTACTGATAATGGTTCATATGGAGATCCAGAAAACAGGTCAAAGTTAAGCTGCCATTCTAAATGTAGGATCCGCCCATTTTGTCACCTGTATACCCCCAATCCCTCCTCTTCCTATTGCATGTATGCCCCTAGACCACCCCTTCTCACCGCTGTATAACATAGTCCAAGTCCTTCCTGTGATGTATGTCTTTACCCTCCCGTTTCCAATTCCCCTTGTCCTCCTTCCCTTCCCCCTCTCTCCATGTGGACCACCAAGTGGGGCTGAGGTGAGCAATGCTACCATGATATGTGTGTGACTGCATTATTGTAATATCTCTTCTATCTCTCATGCTCCCAATGACTTTAATATTTATATCTCAACCCTTTATGTTTCCAGGGCTTTCAATGACATTAGGCATCTTTTCAATGTTTATGAATCATGCTTATGAACCTCTCTTCTGTTAGTTGTCTGTGTGTATGCATTGCCTGTATTAAAAACATATAGAACCGAGCAATTTGTCTGGAAAAATAATTTATAGAAACTTTATGTTAGATTGCCATGCGTTTTGCATAGCCAATTGTTCTTTTAAAACACTTTTCTTGTCATTGTGATACCATGCTAAAAGGTAAAAACATCTGTATATAGTCAAATAGCTTTATCTTTCCTTTAAAGACATGAACCTTCGTGTCTTGCTTAAAGTTTCCACCTCACTAAAGCTAAATTGCTACTCTGGAAAATAAATCCCTCTAAGTTTTTTAATGCTTTGAATATTTTATCGCTCTAATCCTCCTGGAGTTTATTTTTGAATGTAGTATGCTCCTTCCTTTGATTTCTTGTAAATTCAGCCAATTCAACCACTCATTAACCAAAGTATTCCTTTACCACTGGATTGTTTTGCCACCTTTGCTTTGCATAGCATATAGTTCTAAATTATATCCCAGACTACTGAATTATTTGCCAGAGTGGCTTTACTAATTGTACACTGGCATCACAACACGCGGGAGCTTCGGAAAGGTCGTGGGAGAAAGGAATGAAAAGAGAAGATAATTTCCCACGAATTTTTGAAGCTTCCTCGTACAGGTGCTTTACAGGAAGTCGACATTAGGGTTTATAATCAATAAAAAATTCAACTGTGATCCAAGAATGAGGGGCGTGACCTTTCCTGGTTGAGACAAAAGCGAACAGGCGAGCAGAATACGAAAAGAATTGGTTAACCGATGAAACTGCAGCCAAGTGTTAGCTGTTATCACAAAAATGAACACACAGAATATTCTTGAACTTGGAAGTGGGAACTTCAGCCTTTCAACGGCCATCGACGGTGCGGGGCAACATCCCCGCACTGCTACGCTCAGGAAGGGGGTTCTGGGGTCTGCGGCACCACGGGGCACAAGTGGGGCGAAGGGCTGCGAGGGAACGCCGAGGCAGAGGGGTCCCCGCGAGGCGGCTGCGGGCCGCTCCAGAAGGCAGGGGTCCGGGGGCTCTGCGGTCCCTCAGGACCCTCCAGGAGAGGCTCCAGAAAGGCAGCTGGAGGCCCCGGCCGGCCGTGCAGCTCGCTGGGAGGCGCGGGCGCACGTGCTCCGCCGGTCCGGGCGGCGGGGGCGGCTGAACGGGCCCTGGCCGTGGGCGGCGGGCGGCGGGCGGGCGCAGTGCGGCGCCGGGCAGGCGGGAGGTGACCGCGCAGGGCGGTCGCGGCGGCTGGGGCTACTGACGGCACACGGATCCGGAGCGCACTGCGCGGGGCGGGGCGCCGCGCAGGTGAGAGCGGCAGCGGACCCGGATGCGGCGCGGCTGAGGGCGGCCGAGGGCGGGGGGTCGCGGCGGCTAGCTCTTGGAGATCCCGGCCGGAGGCTCCGGCGCCGGTGCTGCGCTTCCTGCCGGCTCGAAGAACGAGCCCGAGCCTGGCCGCCCTCGGGATGCCTTGCTGAGGCTCCGCCGGACGTCCCCAACAGGGGGGGGGGCGGGGCGGGGCGCGTTTGGGCGCCTCCTGAGGGCGCCTCAGCGGAGAGCGGCGTTGGCGCCGTGGAGTCTACGCTCCACGCGGGCGGCCCAACCCGCCTGCCACTCAGGTGTCTTTTTGCACGGAAGTGAGTTTTAGGAGCGGGAAACCTGTGGTGGGCGTGACTGACGTGTTTTTAAATCATTTTCTATACATTTAAAGCTGTAAAGGCAAAACTTCATGATCCAATTAATATAGCCAAAAATTCAGGCTTGATAGAAACATTTAGAATCCAGGCACTGGGGGTAAAGTCCCCTTATTCCCATCTGTTATTGGAGGAAGGTATGAGAGAGATTGGATACTGCGGTGGGAAGAAATAGAGCCAAATAGGAATGTCTGCTTCTATAGGGAGAATGTATCAGCCATGCGCTCACTTTAAGGCAGCACAGCTTTAAGGGAGAATCTGTGGAAATGATAGATTACCGCAGGAACATGAACTTGGAGTATATCTCCAACTAACAGAGTGGTGGTCTTCCAGCCATGGAACATTAGTCTCCCAGATTCCCTCTGTACCAGTCATGGAATAAGTCCCAGTATTATTTCCCTTGGTGCTAGTATCCCACATTTCCCCTCTCTGCATTATGTTTAAGATTCAATAGTGTCACGGAGGCAACATGGTCTCTTTTCATATCTATTAGCTTCCTATAGAAGTGACATGAGACTGCAAGCATCACAATTATGATAAAAAACACAGACTGGAACTTAAGCTATGTGAAGTACTTTGCCCCCAAGCTCGCGGGTCCAACCCTTCCATGCTACTCATCAATTGCTTAATCACATCAGAGCCAGGAGAAGCCTCAAGCTTGTCTTTGAATGTATAGAAAATATCCTTTTTAAGCTGATCAATATCTAATGAAATGTTTCCCTTAAACCCTTGCAAATGTTTCCTAATCAAATTCCAATCATGCAATGTCTTATTATAAGGATAAGTGGTTATACAGAAATCAGTTACATTCCAATCACATTATAGCATTGACAAATTCAAAATCTTGACCTTTCAGCAAAGCAGTCTGCAGTAATATTCCAGTCACATTGTATAAAATGTTCAGTTATGATAGCATCCCAGAGTGTCTCTTAGACAGCGTCAGCAATGGAAGAAATACCTCAGCAGTCAGCAATCGCCATTCTCAGGAATCTTCGAGGTCTTCTTGACGTTTTGAATAACTTCAATAACAGTGACCCGCTTTCTTCTGGGCCTTGCTGGCTGAAGAGAAATCCACCTATCTCCTTTACCTGTGAAAATATAAAGAAATAGCCCCTCTCTTTGGGGTATCATTAACCTGAAAAAAGGATTTATGATTAATATTGGTTGGCCTCTCCATCTCTTCCTTGTCCATCTTTCTCCAAAGGTGGTTGCGTCCTTTTAAAGGGAGTCCATCAGTTTTATTCTGTAAAAAACATACATGCATAGCCTTTTCTCCAGGTGAATGGACCTGGATCCCAAACACAGTTTCCATCATCCTCAGATTTCTTAGGATCAATTTTCTCTGTAGAATTGAAAACGTGTTTATCTTCCCTAATTTTATTAGAAGCTTTTAGTAAGGAGAAAAAATTTTTAGTTAAAATGAGTAAATGAACTTTGTCACACATAAGATTCCTCTTCTCCTCCTTCTGTTTTAACAATTTAAATAGTAAAGCATTGCTAGATCTTGAACCAGTAAAAGTACTAGTTAGATAACCTTCATTGTTATGTAAATACTGGCTCCCATCCCTCAGAGAATTAAGAGAGCTAACTAATTGGGAGAACTTCTTATCATACTTTGAAAGACTGAAAAAATTCTTAATAAATTTGTTCAGCTGATCTTGAAGTAACTTACCAAGCAGACATTTTTTCTCCAGGCTTACCAATAAGGTTATAGGCTCAATTGAGCCGTTTTGCCTTTCAGGCTTCTCACACTGTATGATTTTACCTTGCAATAATCTGTCTTGGTTAACTTCACTCATTCCCTCTATGCTGGCTTTAGGGGAAGTTAATGGGAGGGCCTTAGGCCCCCCTGAATGCCCTAAGGAAATGACCCGGCATCCACAGTTAACAAACCTTTTTCCTTCCATTTCTAATTCCATGTGGGGGCGCTGTTTCTCCACAACAGCAGTCCAGAAGACTGCTTGATTTATAGGGTGGTCAAACTTCTCAAGTACTCTTTCCTGATAGGTATAAATTTTTACTCTAGAAATGCAAGGAAGGGAAAATTGGCTTAAGCGATCCTACATTTTTACAAACCATGGTATATCAGAACTCATTACTGCCTTAATTTCTTCTTCACAATCCTGACCAATAACTCCAGCAACACCTTGAGAATTTATGTTGGACTTTCTTTTTTTTTTGGACTTTCTTAATAAACTTCCTATAGTTCTTTTAGGTAGTGGACCCCAATTACTGCTCTTCGTTTCTGATTCAATCACAGTTTTGGGCTTTTTCTTACAACTCTTATCAACTCCAGTATCAATTTTAATTTCTTGAGTACTAAGGTTAAATCTTCCTGATAGAAACTGTATTAATCTTTCAATAAGAGGTCCCTGCTTTTGAGGATCAAGCTCCTGTGAAGGCTTCTGAGCCATCTCTTGGTTATTCAAACCAACTGCAGTGAGAACAGAGACTAGGTTTTTGCCTCTTTGGCTAGGTCTGTTCTCCTGCTGTGAGGCTGCTAGATAAAGGCGATTTCTCTCAAAGATCTTCTTTGCTCCAGTAGGCAGACACCTTGCCTACCACGCTCTGCTATGAGGGCTCTTCATCAAGCTTCTTCCACTATTTTCCCGCCGGGAAGTCTTTGCTAATGGCGACCCTTCACTGTTGATTTTTGAACGACATTGGCTCGCCCAATGAGTTCCCTTCCTACAATGGAGGCAGAGTTCAGGTTCGTTTAAACCCGATCTCCATGGTCCTGGCCCATGCTCTGACATTGGCCGCAGCCTGCTCTGCCTACACTCTTTTGAAGATGACTTGTCTTCCCACAACTAAAGCACTTTCTTCCAGGTCTGATATAGTTTGCCAATGAAGCTGCCATGAGGTCTGCCTTGTATTCCTCTGCCTCTACATTCCTGCATATCCTAAAATAACCCAGCAGAGTGCCCTGTTCGCTGTAGGGATGCAAGGCATTTTTACAGTGCTTATTAGAGAAATCATAAGATAGCTTGTGCACTAGGTCTCTTACTGCCTGAACATTCTTCACACATTTGGAAATAGCATCTTCCAGTCGGGACACAAAGTCAGCGTAACGCTCATCATTCTGTTGTCTTATAGCCCTGTAACGCGGCGTTCTCTCTTCTGATGGAATTATCTTTTCCCAGGCCCTTAAGCAAACCTCATGTATCTGTCCTATTGTCTGTTCAGTAAACTGTAGTTGAGACTCAACTGTAATATAATTTGCATCCCCTAGCAATTGATGAATTCCTATATCTATCCCATCCTCAGCATTCTTCCCAGCTCTTGCAAGGGCTGCTTCCTTCCATAGCATTTGATATCACAAACATTCTGAGAGTAAAGACAAATTCTCACTAAAGCTTTCCAATCTGTAGGGGTCCAGCTGTCAGACTCTGCTAGAGCCCTTATCATGCTAATTACAAAATGTGAGTCTGGGCCGCAGTCATTGATTGCCTGCTTGAGATCTTTTAGCAACTTAAAAGGCAAAGGCACTGTGAATTCCTTTTGGTTCTAACAGGATAAGACATCTTGCCTTCTAAATCTTCTTCTGCAATCCCTCTTCCTACTCTGGAGAGTAAAGGTGCTTTCCTATACTTTGCTTCTTTACGTCTATTCTCTGAGCTACTCTTTTCAATCTGGATATCTTGGAGTTCCACTTCCTGAACTTCACCTTCTGTGCTAGCTCTCCTAGTTTGCATTTCTTTGGAGCTAATCTCTCTACCTTCAGGGCTGGCTTGCTTGATTGTTTTACAATCTCTGGCCTTTCTTACACTAAATTCCAGCAGGAGAGCAGTTGCTTTTACTATGTCCCCTTCTGACTCAGGCTCATTCTTTTAGCTCTGCCTAAAATCTTCTCATCTGCCTGAAACCCGTTCTCACTGCTTCTCATCTGATTTAAATTTGGGCATCTTAGACGTTGCCTGTTCTGCTTCTTGGCTTTCTCTACCTTTGAAAGCAAGGGAGCTTCCTGGGATTGTTTAATAGCCATGCTTTGGATCTTGCAATCCACTGCCTCTAGTACTGTATCACCTTTAAACCTTCGGAGTCTGCAGTCTCGCGAGAGCATACAGGCTTTGGCAATGAGGTTCTGTTCTAGAATTGGAGGCTTTAGATAACAAACCAATCCCTGCCTTTTCAGTTTTTCCTAAAGTTTCTTAACCTAAATCATGCTTATTCACAGACACTTTAGCTTGCTTTTCTAGATTTGAATAGACACAAGACTTCTCACTAGACTGTTCATCCTTATTCTCTTCCTCCTGCAAAAGTTTTAAAACCATCTTAACTTGTACCCACAGAGACCACTTCTCCATAGGGATACTCTCCCCATCTCTGTGCTTCCTTTAAGTTGACAATGACCTCCTCCCAGGTCTCTAAATCAAAAGTTCCTTCCTCTGAGAACCATGAATTATACCTTTTTACTACTTTTAGAAAACATTGTATCTTTTTCTTCGTTACTTTTACACCTTGTCTTTTCAGTAAGTAGAGAGCATGGTACCATAAGTTTCAGGTTTACTTTTACCTTGCTCCCATTATCCTCTTTAAAATTCTAATTCACTATTTCCACTACTTCTCTGTCAATCCCCACACCGGATCCTCACTTCGCACAATTTTCAAATTCACTCTACGTACCAATGGGGCCATATAATTGTTATATGGGATATAACTCATATTGTCCCACGTTGTGCGCCATTTGTCTGGGGAAGCCCGCCTTGTGCTGGGGCTCCAGCCTCCAGCCCAGTCCTTGAGCCTCCTGCCTGGTCTCCATCCCACCTCCCTTCGTCCACACTGAGCGTGGACCTGGCTGGTAAGATCATGGCCATCCAGGAGGTGAGCATGCTACCATGAATTGTGTCTGACTGCATTATTGTAATGTCTCTTCTATCGCTCATGCTCCCGGTGACTTTAATATAATATTTATATATCTCAACCATACAATTGTGCTTATTGAACCCAAGATTACTGGTGGGGGGCTGGCACCCCAACTCATACCACAGTACATACCATTTGTCTAGTTCTTCAATGCTTCCTCTCCCGCTCACTCCCTCCAACTATCATGACCTCAGCTCTACCTTACAAAGCCGGCTAGACCAGAGCATGTACACTGGTACAGATAAGAACTCTCAACACACAGAATCCAGGACAGATAAACCCTTCAGGAACAGTAATGGAAGTAGTGATAACATGAGGGTAGGGATGAGATAGAGGGAACTGATAGCAATGATTGATGTATTAACACTCACACCCCAGGGGGACAAGCAACAGAAACATTGGTGAAGTGAGACCTTGGACATTGTAAAATATGAAAGTATAATTTATCAAGGTTTCATGAGGGTGGGAGAGTGGGAGAGAAGGGGGGAAAAGGAGCTGATACCAAGGGGTCAAGTATAAAGAAAATGATGATGGTACCGTAGGTACAAATGTGCTTGATACAATTGATGTATGCATTGTTATAAGTGGTGTAAGAGCCCCCGATAAAATGACTTAATTTTTTAAAAGTGTTTAGGTAGATCTTGATGGAGGATAGATTGAGAAACAATAGTTTCAGAATTTGATAATTTTGCTTAATAATCAAACTGAAAACTCACTGCCATTGCATCTTTTGTGACTCACAGCAACCCTGACTTTCAGCAACCCTATTGGACAGGGTAGAGCAGCCCCTGTGAGTTTCTGAGACTGCAACTCTTTACAGGGGTAGAAAGCCCTAACGTTTCTCTCTCAGAGCGGGTGGTGGTTTTGAACTATGTGGGTAGCAGCCCAAGTGAAAACCACTATGCCACCAGGGCTCCCTGTGCCACATAGCGGGAGCTGTTGTTTTCCCAAACATTCACTTGGCTATTTCTTTTATAAGAAGCCAAGTAATTTGGCAGCTTATTTCTGTTCCAGTTTTCTTATATAGAAAATGTGGTGACAGTGTGAACCTGTTTGTTGTAGTTTATGTGAACATAATTGAGTGATCTAGACCAAGTGAGCTAGACCAAGTGAGCTGACTGGTCAAAAATCAGACCTGTGGATTGCCAAATTGGTTCTGCTGAGATTGGGGCTTTCCTGGATCCACAGGCTTCCTCCAAGCTGTGTCCGAGAAGCTCTGCATTTTAGAGCTACATTTTATAGTTGAAAGAGAGGCCTAAGGAGGGAGGGAGTCCTTAAGCTCTAAGACCTTAATGCTGTCATTGCTGTCCTCTTTTAGTGTACCTGCAGTTTCCACACTGCAGTGGGAACCATTGAAACAGCTATTCTCATTCTCTGAGATGGTGTGCCACCCCACTCCATACCACCACCACCTCATCCCTTTCTCTTATTGTAGAGATAATGCCCCTTCCATATGTATCTCAGATATTCAATTAATGAAGAAAGACAAAAGTAGGAGAAATGATTTAGATGAAGGAGACCATAAGCATGAGGCCATAATGGGGTCCAAAGGTTGTGTGGCCATGTCGCTAATTATAGAAATGGATGAAATCTGCCACAAAAATGTGATTGGAGGCAGAGCAATTCATCACTCTCTCAGGCAGGACTACATAAGTGAGAATGGGGCCATTATGGAGACATGGAGACGATCACAGATTAGAAAGGCTTACTGGATTTGTTCTGGGGCCTTCCGACCACTATAACTCATGACCATAGGGTCTTAGACTTTCCCAATTTCCATTGAGGACCTTCCCAGGGAAGTCCCAGAGGGCAGATTGCTCCTCTCTGCTCTGGCTAGTTGTTGTTGCGTGCCATTGAGGACACTTGGACTCGTCGTGACCTCACATACAACCGAATGAAACACTGTAGGGTCGTGCACCATCCTCACAATTGTTCCTGTGCCTGAACCACCGATGAAGCCACTGAGTCCATCCACTTCTTCGAGGACCTCCTCTGTTTCATGGCTTCTCCACTGTACCAAATAGGATGTCCTTCTCCAGGGACTGGTCTCTCCTGACAACATGTCCAAAGTATGTAAGATGGCGTCTTGCCATCCTTGCCTCTAAGCAGTACTCTGGCCTTATTTCTTCTGATACAGATTGGTCAGTCCTTCAGCAGTCCATGGTACTGTCAGTAGTCTTCTGGTGGACCACAATTCGATGCATCTGTTCTTCTACAGCCTTCCTTATTCAGTGTCTAACTTTCACATGCATATGATGCAATGGAAAATAGCATGGCTTAGGTCATGTGCACCTTAGTCCTCAGAGTAACATCATTGTTCTTCAACACTATAAAGAGGTTTTCTGCAGCAGATTTACCCATTACAATACATCTTTTGATCTCCTGACTGCTGTTTCTATGAACATTGATAGTGGATCTAAGCAAGACAAAATCCTTGACAACTGAAGCCCTTTTCTCTGTTTATCACCTATTGGTCCAGTTTTGGGGATTTTGGTCTTCCTTATATTGAATTGTAACCCATATTGAAGGCTGCAATCCTTGATCTTCAGCAAGTGGTTCAATTCCTCCTCACTTTCAGCAAACAAATGGTGTCATATATGCACACAAGCAGGCTCCCAAAAGTTAGTGGAACAAGGAATCAAAAGAGAATGGAATTTTTCAGGGACTTTTTGAAATACCAGTGTGTGTGTGTGTGTGTGTGTGTGTGTGTGTGTGTGTGAGAGAGAGAGAGAGAGAGAGAGAGAGAGGAGATGTGGGCATAAAACAAACATCAAGCAACATAAGGGAGAATGCTGTTGGCTGCTGTTGAACTGATTCCGGTGCGCATGCACAGTGACCTGCTGTGTGCACCATAGTGACCCCTCAGAAGCAGATCATCAAGCCTACCTTTCAACTGAAATTCTGAGAATTCACAATTTTCAGAAGTATGTGGATAACAGTGAAAGCCAAAATTCTATTTGCACAGTCCCCACGTGGATTAAGCTTCCAGTGAATTCCTTCAGACCATTGACCAGGGATGTGAACACTCTTGCCACCAGGCAGAGGGCATTGGAAAGTGGATTACCCCTTAGGCAGCCCATGGTGGGGCTTAGAGACTTGCCTAAGTGTATCCTTGAATCGAGGCTGCCATTCTGGGCTGCACGGTCATGAGTCATGCCCCCAAAGCCTTGGTTGTTTGGCCCTGGACCACTCTTGTAAACTGTCCTGTTTAACACAGGTCCCAATCCTTGTCCTATTCTTGCTTCTGTAGTCCCACCTGGAACTGTGATGTTGGGATCTGCCGCCATGTCCTTTCAAGTCTGTGAATCTCAGATAACCCTTACATATCAATAAGACCTCTTGCTAATAGTTTCCCTCCCCTCATCTCGATGGCATGTGTTGGCCCTTGGACTATCTAGGTTACCTAGCGGGCATTTGGATTATGTAGGCTCCCTAGCGGGAATTTGGACTATATAGATTACCTAGCGGGCAATTAGACTTTGTAGGTTATCTAGCGGGCACTTTGACTATCTAGGTTACCTAGCTAGCACTTGAACTATCTACGTTACCTAGCGGTTACTTGGAGTATGTTGGCTACCTACCGGGCTGTTGGACTATCTAGGTTACCTAGCCGGCACTTGGGCTATCTAGGTTAACTAACGGGCACTTGGACTATGTAGGTTCCCTAGCGGGCCCTTGGACTATGTAAGTTCCCTAGCGGGCACTTGGACTATGTGGGTTCCCTAGCGGGCATTAGGACTATCTGGGTTACCTAACGGGCACTTGGACTATGTAGGTTAACTAGCGGGCTTTGGACTATGTAGGTTACCTAGCGGACACTTGGACTATGTAGGTTCCCTATCGTTCACTTGGAGAATGTAGGTTAACTAAGGGGCACTAGGACAATGTAGGTTACCTAGCGGGCCTTGGGACTATCTAGGTTACCTAGGGGGAACTTGGACTATGTAGGTTTACTATTGGGCACTTGGACTATCTAGGTTACCTTAGCAGGCACTTGGACTATGTAGGTTAACTAGCGGGCACTTGGACTATCTAGGTTACCTAGCAGGCACTTGGACTATGTACGTTTCCTAGCGGGTACTTGGACTATCTATGTTAACTAGCGGGCACTTGGACTATGTAGATTCCCTATCGGGCACTTGGACTATGTAGGTAACCTAGTGGTCACTTGAACTGTCTAGGTTACCTAGCGGGCATTTGGACTATGTAGGTTAACTAGCGAGCTCTTGGACTATCTAGGTTAACTAGCGGGCACTTGGACTATTAGGGTCCCTAGCGGGCATTTGGACTATATCGGTTACCTAGCGGGCACTTGGACTATGTAGGTTAACTAGCGGACACTTTGACTATCTAGGTTAGCTAACGGGCAATTGGACTATGTAGGTTCCCTAGCGGGCACTTGGACTATGTAGGTTCCCTAGCGGGCACTTGGACTATTTAGGTTACCTAGCAGGCACTTTGACTATCTAGGTTAACTAACGGGCACTTGGACTATGGAAAGAAGTGCCTAATGGTCACCAGGACCCATGGTTAATCCAGGCGTGGTCATCTGATTCCAATCGATCAGACCTAGCTATAAATCACTTATATGTCTGGGTAATTAAAAGCAAATATAAATTTTCAAAAAAAATAACGTTGCATGGGATAGAAAGAGAATACATAACAACATCAGACATAAATATGCCTCAAGACAAACTCATTGTGCACATCCAGAATACATAATGGCTCTTGCTAAGATGCATTTCCCACTAGACCCTACCCCAAGCCAGTAAAAGCCAGAAACTCTACAGTAAACTGTGGATTGTACTACTCTGAAATGGGAGCTGTGTCTCTAGACCTAATTTGGGGCTGTTCGTGCTGAGGACTCACCAATACCTG